>NC_056741.1:162895231-163092731 GCF_019279795.1 Protopterus annectens | reverse complement strand
ACAGTGTGGGAACAACACAACCCAAAAAAGTAATCACCTCAGCATAGCATTCCCAACATAAGTGGACATTTCAGTGGGATAATAAATTATAAAATGCTACTACACAACTGAGAATGATAATTGGACATAATATCGGCACAAATTATCATGTGGTAGAACCACTTCTATGGTCAACTATCTGGTTAATGTGGTCTGAAGATGCTCTTCCTGATGCTGAAGTTGTCAAGTACAGGAATTTGTGAATAGTGGCATCTTGAAACTCTATCTCAGTTACTTAGCAATCTCTTCTGTGGACATAGGACAATGAAAAACAGTAAGTGATGATCAGGACCATCACTGTGGCACTTGATGTACTTGCATCACTTTGTGTACAGCCTGCCTCAGTGGGCTCGTGTGAGCTGCAGTTTGATCTGAAGCTTCACTCTTGATTGACAGTGACAGACTTTAACAGAAGTGCAACCACATATGGCAGTTAGAGGACAAACTTAAGACTGGATAAGCATTACTGCCTGTACAGGTCACACAGCTCTAAGAAAAGTCATACTTCTGGTATCAAGAGATCTCTGCTGCAGAGAATCAAAATTTATGGTCAGTCATGTGACATATGGTCAGTCCTGTAACAGGCAGATTCACTACAGACAGTCATTGTCTTCCTCCTATTAAAAGGAAGCTGTGGTGACTCTAGACCTGTAACAGTTTCTAGAAATGTAGAATTTCTGTAGAACTACCATTATGGCTCACGGTCTCTTATTTATTTTTATTTTTTGACAATGTCATTTCCACTAGACTTGCTATTTACTTTCAGAGGAGACCTGACAAAGATGGGAGAAATTTAAACCAGAACGCTGGGGAAAATTATCCTACACTTTTTATCATCTGTGTGTATGAAGTGTAAAGGTTTACATCTAGGGAGATGTTAGAAAAACTGTTTCTGTATGGAGAAGACAAGTTTTTTTTTTTTTTAAACATGTTTACTGAATTATCATTTAAGAAACAGGCAAACACACCGATATAAAAGAAAACAAACCATATTTACATGTTCCCAGTTACATACATTATACATCCTCCTGAACATTATTCTGCATGTATTGTTCCCACAATCTCCAATCATTTCTATGTAATCTGCTACTTTTAACTTCTAAATATCTCACTTCCAGTTCTTTTAACTCTGTTACAATATTCAATACTTCACATACAACTGGTCTAGATCTTGATTTCCACTTTCACTACTCCTCCACGTCAGAAAGAATACATCTATCTCATCAAGACTTCATTTTGATTTCCACTTTCCAGTAACTGCTTTTTCGGCAGTCACCAGAATTGAACTTAGCAAGGCCTCACTGTGTTTAGGCAACTCAGATCCTGCTTCCCAGATCCAAAGAATCATTCTTTTAGTTACACTCACTTGCTCACCCAACATTCCTGACAGAGTACTCTGCAGAGAATTTTTAAAGTCTGCCATATCATTACACTCCAAAAAACACATTCCCTGTTACCCCTTTCCTCCTCATCACACCTCCAACATTTGCTAGCCACCTAAGGAAAAATTCCCTTGAGTTCTCTTGGGGAATAAAATACATATGCAAACACTTCCAAGCAAAAATCCTAAATCTTCTAGACTTTGTTGCATACTTGTGAGCCATACATATGTCCTCCCATTGTTCCCCTGCAAATTACCAATCTCTCTCTCTTTCCAATCTTTTCCAACCTCCTGATTGATTCCCACAGTTCTCATGCAATACCCTACATGCCACACTCATTAACCCTCCTTTAAACAGCAGTTTCTGTTTTAGATTCAACCAAAAACTCTACCAGAGCAGGTCTTCCACTTAGGACTTCTCCACCCCCCTCTCTTTGCCTATACTCTGAGATTAATCTTTGATAGGGAAGGCAGTGTCTAGCCTGCAGTCCAAATGTCTTCTTGGCCTCCTCCCACTCTATTACCTTTTCATCTCTAGTCACCTGCTCCCAGCACCTTGGCTCCCCTGCCAGTCCTCTCCAGCAAACTCCAGCCTCCTCTTGCCTATTCTCTGCGCACCTTACCGCAGTCATCCATATCGGCAAAATATTCCCTCTCCATTCCCATGCCGACTCAGTTCCTGTAAATATACCATTCTGTATGGCTGTTATTCTCATTAAGGATCTGTATCCAAAATCCTAATCTCTTCTTATTTCTTGAAATTTTCCCCATTTCATCATCATCCCTTTCCACTTTAAATTATTTGAATTAAATCTTTTGCTCAGGTTATGTATATTAGCCTCAACTATATAGCTCTCAAATATCCCTTCAAATCATGTAATCCTAAACTACCATGTTCTAGTGGAAGGATCAGTTTATCCCAACTGACCCTTGCCCTTTTCCCTTCCCAGATAAATTCCTTCAACTCTTTATCAACTATTGTCCAAAACTTCTCCTCCGGTTGACAAAAACATGCCTGACCTGTACAAACCAAAGGAACCAATACATTTTCATGGCTTGCATCTTATTATCCATAAACAAGGAGACTTTATTGTCATGAATATGACTACAGATTCTAACCCCTGCACTGCTGCTGCTGCCAGTATTTGATGTGCAATGGAGTCAGCAGTAAAGGGTTTGAATGCCACCATTGGTAACAATTAAAACAAAAAGGTAATTGGCCATAAGGGTATGCAGCAAATGTGCACTTCTGCAACACCAAGATGAGCTCCACACTGCCAAGCTGCAGATCAGAGTTACAATCACTGGCTTAACAAAATTTCATCTACCTCAGATCAAGCCCAGTGGCTTTCACTGCAGTCTTACCAGCAGTAATTGAAGGTTTACCAGAATTATTTTGTAGACACAAACACACACACACACACACACACACACACACACACACACACACACACACACACACACACACACACACATGTGGGCATTCATATGCTATTTTTAGAATGGGTGTTAATAACTCACCAGGACCATTGCCCTCCTTCCCAGGCTTTAAGACACTTTGCTATCAATTAGAGAAAGCTATTTAACTATTTGTTAAAGTTTGTTAATCAGGTTGGTATACTTGTCCATGGACCATTTTTAGCCATAACCCAAGCCAATAGCCAAACACAGGGCTGAAATCAGAAAGGTTACCACAAAGTGTACATGATGTATAAGCCTTCTGATATCTTTTCAGCATCAGATACAGCCCTACCATTTTTATTTGCATGAAGATATGATGTCCATAAAATGTCATGGGAGTCTGTTCTACATCTGTTGCATAGTTTAGGAGAAAAGTTGCTTCCCCACCACCAAATTTAGAGGCTGGATCCTTTGTGGAGGCTCTAAGACAAAGGCTTCTCAACCATGGGACCTGAGGAGAATATTTTGACTCGGGAATCTTAACTGCAGAAGAAAGATCGGGAAAATATTCTTTGTACAATAAGTTATAAGCTAGTGAGCTCAATAAGAAGCAGACCTTTCAGTGATGGGAAGGTAACCTATTTTCATAACGGAAATACAGTGGACTTCAAAGACAAAGGAGGGAGATACACAACAAATTCTCCTTAGTACTATTTTAAGTTTTTTAAACCCTGACATCCAAGATGTGGAAACCCCCACAGCCCCCAAACTTAAATATACCAACTCCAAGGTCACACAATAGTAGGGAAAGATGATTACTCCACTATTGCTGAAGACGTTTTGGTGAATTTGCTTCAGACATTTTGCCTTCACTAAAATTACTATTGACAGATGGATACATTCCCTTACAGGTGATACTTCCCACATGTGGACCAGTTGGGGACTGAGGCATGCACAAGTGCAAAATAATGCATATTTTCACCTATTGCATATGCACACTTACTGATGAGTGAGAAGTCCCAAACAAATTTATGATTAAGCATCTAAGACTTGTTTCAGTTTTAAATGATTTTTTTTATTTGTTTGTTTTTTCATGATCATAAATATTATTAAAGAAATTTTTTGAATAGAAGATGGTTGATGTAACATGTGAGCAGTCTACTACTCTGTGCTGGGTAACTAATTCCAGTACATTTTGCGATTCTTAACACTATATTTAATTCAGGTCTAGAGTGCAGACGTTATCAGGTACTCACTAAAATTTCTGAAACAGTGTACAGTAATAGTTACAGCAGACTGTTCTCCACATAGTTTGTGAAAGTGTAGAGGCAATAGCAACAACTAAATTGAATTTGGCTCCTGCTTGAATTGTACTCAGTGTCTTAAGTGTCACTGTTTTTTTTAATTACTTAACTACCACTATCCAGCAGTATGGCATATTATGGATTTCTTTCTGATACAACAAATTAATATTTTGCTCATTCTTAGCTACTAATGAAAAGGTCTTTCTCTTAATGACTATGACTTTCTTTTTGGCCTTGAATGTTGTATCACTAAGCATAACCTGTTGCTATCCTTTCTTACATTATTTATAGTCTTCAAACATAAGTGACCTCAAATTCATTTATAATACATTATTACTATTAGGCTTGTGATATACTGTAATTATTTCACAGCAAACACCCACTTCTCTCCTTATCTCCATGCGCCAGTCCACAACAAGCACCTACCCTACAGAACCCCGATAGCACCTCTGTCATATACATCTGCTGTAGACAGCAATAGTTGCACAGCTGCTTATTGGCTGTAACAGACTGCACAGTCACTGTTATTTCAACCTGCAACTTTTGTTCTTTAGAAAGCTACCTCATCACCCAGACATAGCCACCACCAACTCTTATTGCTTTAAGTCAGCTAAAGCATTATCTCTTACCACAACTGCTCCCACATACATTTGGCCAACCATTACCCCCACTCAATTGTCAGCTTTCACTGATTGATTCTCGCTCACCTCTGCTTGGGCTCTAACCCACTCCATTTGCCGTGCGGGCTCACTCCCCTCCCCTACCCTGCCCCCAATTCCTACCCACACCCACTACCTGCACATTTATCTCCACCACAACCCCACCCCTTTCCCCTATCTACCAAACACACTTGAACACTCCCTCCACACACAACTTCCTTTCATACTATCCACACACCATCTACACTATGCCCACTCCTCCATACGCTCCCTTACTCCTAATAAGCATTCTTACCTCACTGAACTACCTCACTTATCTCACTCATATACCTCAACCAAACCATACATACCCTACACACTTCACATCCACCATACAACCTGCCTGGACATCACCCTTCACCTCCATAACACCTGAACTCTACCCACTCAGCACAACCCTACTTTTCAAATATACAATACTGCCAATCCTTCCTACTTACCACACACCACAACACCCACATTCCACCATCTCATCCCCATTCCTACACTCATTCTCCTGTATCACACTAAACCACCTGACACTTATCCTTCATAAAAATCACTCTATCACTGTCTGGTGATATTCACCCTAACCCAGTACCCACACCCTCAGCTTCTACCCCCAACTCCCCCCCCCCCCACACACACACAGACACACAACAGCCCTAAATCTATACATCTTGCCAATTTCACTGTTTAAATCTATACATCTTGCCAATTTCACTGTTTAAATCCTTAGAAATAAAATCCCCAACCTCCATGCCTGTCTTCACCATAACCATCCTGACATAACCGCCATCCCTGAAACCTGGCTTTAACCCACCATAAAGGACAACAAAATTCTTCCACCTGGCTGCCAAATCATTCACAATGATAGACCTAACAAAAAAGGAGGCGGTGTAGCTATACTCTTCCACCTATACCATAACCCCTTACACCAACCCCATTCCTAACTTTAGTAACGTTGAAATTACTACTGTTCTACTAAAACTAAACAATCACAAATCCATATGCTTAGCTGCCCTATACATACCCCCTGGTAACAACATCCGAATACTAGAAGATATCCTCTCCTGGTTTTCTTCCAACATAAAAAATGAAACCCAAATCCTAGGTGACACTAACATAAATTGGGCCACAATAAATTCATCAACTCCATCTCAGTCACTCAATCTCTTCAATTTTAGCCAACTTATAAACTCCTCTACCAGACCCAGCAAAGATGGATCCTCTGGCACCATCATCGACTGGATCCTTACATCCCATGTCCACCTTATCTCACATTCAGGAATCCTTCCAGACCCCTTCAGCAACCACACTCCAGCCTTTGATAACCATCACCACTACCCTCTCCAGCAGCACCATTACATACACACACGCAATCTCTCCCATTTCAACCCTCAAACTTTTTCTGATTGTTTAAGACTTACAGACTGGTTCCCCCCTAAGAACCCTACCCTTAGATAGTGCCAGTACCTACTTCAATGAAACATTCACAAACATTCTCAACAACCACTGCCTTACTAGAACCAAATGAATCAGAGCTAATGTCTCCCCCTGGCTGTCCAATGAAACCAAACTTACCATGCTACAAAGAGACAAAACCTGGAAACTATATAAAAAAAACTAAACAACCCAAGCACCTACTCAAATTCAAGTAACTTCGAATCTCCATAAATAAACTTATAACGAGAGACCATAAAACATACTACTTCAAACTACAAATCAGCAACTCAACCGACCCCAAAAAGTTCTAGGCCACAATCTCCTACCTCCTCCACCCTGGTAAGAAAGAAAGCCCCTACCCAAACCCAAACCTTACATACCTGGACACTTCCACTCAATTTAACTCCTTCTTCGTAGACTGCATAGACAGGCTGTCCTCTACTTTCCCCCACCCCCCTACAACTCCTCCACCCCCCCAACCACTTCCCCCCTTCCCCCTTTTAACCTACAACCCATCCCCACAATACTATAAAAAACTTCTACACCAACTAAAATCTAGCCGGAATGCACCTGACAATCTCCCAAAAACCTTCCTAAAACTATCTGCTGACAGCATAGCCCTTCCCATTTCCATCATAATCAACAGATCCATACAAGAAGCATATGTCCCATCTATCCGCCACCAAGCTTACATTATCCCACTACACAAAGGAGGAAGAAACACTGACACCTCCAGTTTCACACCTATAGCTATCCTTTCCTCCCTTTCAAAAATCCTGGAGAAATGTATCCATACTCAGCTCATGTCATACATTACTCTAAACAACCTTCTTGCCCCCATACAACACAGCTTCTTCCCTGGCCACAGTACCATGACTGCCCTCCTATCCTATTTTGAAACTATAAATAAAGCTTGCGACTCTTGCAAACTTGTATCTTCCCTGTTCCTTGACCTGTCCAAAGCTTTCGATACCATCTCCCACCCTCTACTGTTAACTCAACTCTCATCCCTCAACTTCTCCTCCTCCACCTTATCCTGGTTCTCAAGCTACCTCTCTGAACGTCAACAAGCCATTCAATGGAAATCCTCAACCTCCCCCTTTCAGCACACCCCCACCGGGATCCCACAAGGTTCTGTTCAAGGACCTCTGCTCTTCAATATATTTATTAACAATTTCCACCACGCCATCCCTGACTCATCTATAATCCAATATGCAGATGACTCAACAAGCTCTGCATTCACCATGTCCAACCTGCTTCTAAAAACTCAGTTAGCCTTATCTAAAATAGAATGCTAGATGAGAAATGACCACCTTGCCCTTAATGCAAATAATACTAAACTTATGATCTTCTCCCCCTCCAGAAACTCCTCAACAGACAAAAACTCCTTCTCAATACTCAGTAGCAATAATATCCCAATCAAAATAGTAGTTAATACCAAACTCCTTGGCTTCATCATTGACAACCATCTAAAATTTGACACTCACATTCTATCCACCATTAAAAAAAAAACAAAGGTATCGCTGTAATAAGACATGTTACTGCCGTTTCTGAACAATTACAATAATGCAAACTGTGAGACTAATGTTATCACTACAAAGAATTATGACTGGGTCTCCAATCATAATAACCATAGCTAGATTATCTGGCTCCCTGTACAGTTCCCCAAACTGATGCCACCTGAAGACCTAAAAAAAGTCTTCTCTCAATGTACCTGTATGAAAGAACTTGCTAGAACTATAGCTTACTACTATTACTACACACTGAGCACTATGATGTCCTTGTAGTATCATAAATCAACACTGGTACTGTGCCCATATCCATTCTTAACCTGCTGATCATGTCCCCGACAGCTGGCACCCAGAGCAGCTGCCCCATCACCCTGCCTTAGTTACATCTGTATGTATTTAAGGCAATCACATCAAGAACACTTAATAAGAGTTATAATCGGGGGGCCCAATCACAGTTCTTAGTAGTACACAGAGCTTTATTTGCTTCATATAGTACCAGTTACAGAAACAAAGTATAGGAGGATAAAGTGTTTTACTGTTTTGAAAGCTATAAAGCATTTAACACAGAAATACACAGACACACAGACCCACACAAACATACACACACGCACGCACGCACAGCACACACACACACACACACACACACACACACACACACACACACACACACACACACACACACACACACACACACAGTTTTCTTTTGAGGAACAGACATCTTTAAAAGTTGTTAGACACTAAAAATTGCCACATATTTGTAATTTTGTGTGTGTGTGTGTGTGTGTGTGTGTGTGTGTGTGTGTGTGTGTGTGTGTGTGTGACAGCGAAGTATGTAACAGGTTCTCTTCGCTGTTCTGTGGTGGCTATCAGTGGCCACTGTTATCTAAAGAGAGATAAGAGCTTAACAATGCTGAGACTTGCTTAACAAAACTTTGTTAAACACATTTTCTATGTCAAAGAGGTGCTTAGCTGAGTTATCTTTTCCCACATGATGAGAGTAATCTCTGCACACCATGCACTACATATTGCTTCAGATATCAGTAACATTCACTGTTTTATATGTTTTACACTGATTTACAAGTCAGTCTATTTTATCAGGTATTATCTGATACTACATTTATTGTAATGAATAGCTATTAAATCTACAGTGTGCATACCTCCCTTTGATTCTAATCTTGATATGATTCCCACTAAATTAAATTACCTAAGGTCCTACTGCAGGACTAATTTCAGTGTGTTGCCATCTATCTTGGCTGACTTTGGATTGCATATACAAAAACAAGGTTGCCTTTTTTCTTTTAATTTTTTTTTTTTGCTCATTATTAGTGGTGGGATAAATGTTCATTATTTTATTTTATGCTTAATGATAATTAACAACTTTTATATTTGCTTCCGTATGTAGCAGGTGAAATTACATTATGAATGGAGAACATTGATAAACTCTACCTGGGTCAGAAATCAATTATACATTGCTAATAATAAAGAACAGTCAGTTTAAAGAAGTAGAAGCCATGTCAAATTATTTACAGTATTTATTTATAGTATTAAATGTTTATCTAACTTAAGAGTGTACAAAGATAAGGAAGCTATAATTACTATGCTGAACAAGCAACTATTGGAAATGTTTATTTATCTATTTATTTATTTATCTATTTATTTATTTACTTGTGTTTAGTTTATTAGTCAGGAAGGTCATTAATTAAATATGGCCTGTGATCATGTTGGTATCGGTCAGGAACCAATTTTAATATGATATTATGAATAATTCTACAAATTATACTGGTAAGTAAAATTACTAATAAACTCCCAAGCTATAAAATTCAGCTCAAACAATACTTCACACAATACCGGTCATGCACATGTTCATCACCACGTTGAGACCCCTAGAGAAAACACAAACATCTTATTGCTTACCACTAACTTTTGGCCCCCCTCTACTTGAATCATTGCACCTCTAAAAACTTTCCTTCCTGCACTTGAATCAATAAATACCTTTTCACCCCCTCTGTTAACCAACACTTCTCATATTTCCTTTTTCTAACTGCCCCCACCCACCACTCTACCCTTCTTATGCATCCCCTGTTGGCACAAATTTTAATACGATATTATGAATAATTTTATAAATTATACCTAAGTCTTAAGCCTTCAATATACGAGTTGGAACAGGCAGCCTAAACTGAACCAATCCTATACCTGCCCTCTCAGTCATATGCTATTACCACATTCCTCCTATACACTGATGTCTCACCTCCCCTCCTACATATTTTTATAACTTAATTCATTATAGTTCTTGAACATTTTACATACCTATACAACACTAAAATTTCCATTCCTACATACTTTTATAAATAACTTCATTACATATCTTGAACTCCATGCAAACCTTTCTTTACTGAAATCTAAGAGCACTAAACTTCTTTATTACAATGTTTTCCCTTATGTAGTATCAATCTGTTTACTTCCTGCAAGATATTACAGCTGGAAGAACTGTATAGAATTCTAATTGTACAGGTATATACTTTACTTTATATATCTGTCCTGTAATTGTTTGTTTTTTCGTGAGAAATGTAACTGTTGTTTTTCTGAGATGTGTTTGAAACTCATTTGTTAATATAAAGGTATTGTGATGGAGCTTTTCTCCATGGACCTCTGCTTAGTTGGACTTTCCTGTTCAAATAAAAAACAAACAAACAAATAAATAAATAAATATAATAAGCTTATACTAGTTCATATCGGTATGAGTCCCCTCTCCTAAAAATACTGAATTGGATTTAGACCTATCTTTAAGTTAAGTATTTTAGGTACTGCCAGGCCATATGATAGCTTCATTTATAATGTGACATTTTTGCAGTTTATTGGCATGAGTCTGCACTTCTTCCCTATGTTTGCTTGGTGCTTTGGTTTACTTCCACATTCCAAACACATGCAGCAGGTGAACTGGACACTCTAAATTGGTTATAGGTGTGAGTGTGTGATGTGGAAGAACTACTGCATCAGGACTAGCCACCCGCCGGTGTAAACCTTGGCTCTAGATGATTGTCAGTGTTGAAGTGACACCCTGACCCCATGTGCAAAAATGGGAAAAAGGGGCTGTGGATGGATGGATGGATGGATGGATGGACAGATGCCATGCTTCTTCCAACTCATCCCAATGACATTGCAGACACTACATATATTTTCATGATACAAACTCTGAGTATACGAAATTCTGAAGAATGTTGTCAAAATATGTAATACATTTGTCCCTTATTCAGGCACACTCTCATGACCTGCTGCCTTTTAAATTGCCTATAACTTCTTGAACAGTATCTTTTGTATTTTTGACAGTCATAACAAGAAATATCAATATCAGTATTTTACAAAATCTCTGAAAATGAGCATCAGCAACATCAACGGAGGTGGCAGATTCAAATAGTTGCTTCTTCCATCTTACCCGCTGATACTACAGGGGGTAAAGCATCAGCAGAGATGCTCAATTCCATCGCTGATTGGCTAATAGCAAAAAGAACCCTGATCCGGTCATCCAATCGTGGCTGCTCTAATCTGGAATTGGAAGAAACCACTTCACAGAGGGAATATACCCCAAGTGTACAGGCTACTTGCCTGTCCCAGAATATAGTATATCTAGCTACTTGTGTAGACTGTTCTTCCTTTTATGTGGGGAAGACAAATTGTAGATTTAAAGACAGAATATTGAGGCACTTATCAGCCATCAGGCTTAAGGATGAACGTAATGCACTTTCCCAACATATAGAAAGATATCCAGAACATCATTTTCTGTTTTTGGCATTGCAACAGGTTAATTTGGGAGGGAGAAAGGGTGACATTACTAGTAATGCTAAGTATTGTGAGACTAGGTGGATAATTGAACTAGGGGCAAATAGGTATCCAGGGCTTAATGGCATGGTACCTTTAAAGCCTGTTTTCAGTAGGCGTAGGCCTTTTATTCAGAAAATGTTAGTGCTTTTAGTACTTTTGTATTTAATTGATTAATTGAATGATTGCTTTTATTATTTGCATAAGCTTTTGTATTTAAACACAGTTTTAAGTTGTGTGGTTTGTGTCTGAGGAAGGATTTGTACCTGAAAGCACTAACACTCAATAAATCGCATTTGTTTTTAGCCTGGTGGACTGTGGTTTTATATTCTTTTCTAAGGATTTATAGGAGGGATGTGTTTTTATTATATTTTTGGGTGTTGTAGGTGCAGTTTAGGGTAGGTGGGTGAGGGTATGTGTGTGTACAGGTGTTGAGTGTGATGATTGTTTTACATAGGGCTCATAACAGGTAGGTGTGTTGCAGTTTCTGTGTTAGTGTGACCTCAGACTTGGTATATATAAGTAGGGGGGTATGGGGGGGCACAGCTCCCCACTTAGCGGGTGCAGGGGGCCTTGGCCCCATGCTTAAATGTAGAGTACTGTGTTTTGTTATTTAATTTTGTTTGGTTTTGTGTATTTTTATGTCAGAGCAGGGTTTGGTGTTTTGAGCATAGGTATTTTGGGTTTTCGTGGTTGTCGAGTTTCATTCTTCTGGTCTCAACATACTGAAATTCAATATTTCAGCATTTTGAGCATCAGACGTGAATCCACTGTAGCATAGCTGAAAGAAAAGCTTTTGTATTAGTTGTTTTTTTCATATCTTGATTTGCCAGGCTTATTGCCTTGGTAATTCTTTGGTTGACCTATTAACCATCAACCGTGGATTTTGACGTACTTCATGTTGTTTCCAGATACATTTATTTTCAACATATTTCTTAACAATATGTTTATTCCACTACCTAGCTGACATACTATTTATAATTGCTGCAACACGTTTATCAATGACATAATTTATGCAATCATAGAGTTTTTGCCTGTAGTTCCTGGATGGGATTTTGAAGCTCTATTGCAATTCATTTGTAATCCCCTCTATAAATGTCTTGATTATTTTATTTTATTTTAACTATGTGTACTACATGAAATTACTGTTTAAATTAAAATGCCTTGGTGGTCTCAATTTCCCAGAGCAGGAATAACTGAACAGTTCAGTTGGCTTCAATTATGCTGTTCAGCATAGACGTAAATTCAAACAGTGTTCCTAGGTTAAACTAGACTTTTTATAGAACTCCAGTATATTGCAGGTACACTTTTCACATGTTCAGTCCACCAGAATCTCACAGTGATCATAATTAACATTAGAATTAATATAATATTTCATGTATATAGAAATACTGACTTCCTAATGCTATGGTAGCCATGATAACCCAGCAAAGTTTTTGAGGAAGTCCCAAAAGAGCACCAGATCTCTTTGTAATAACCATAATGTAAGCCTTCTCAATTTTTGCAACACATCTCAGTATATTTATTTTACACAGGTGCTCCTATATAAAATATCATCAATACTAACTCACTTGGGTTAATATATTTCTTTCCAGCCGTAGAGACTGATTTTCTAAAAGAAATTGTGAGGCCTTGAATACTTCATGCAGACACTTTGGTAAAGACATATTTAAGATTTAGCAAGATATTCTAACATCATGATGAATATCTAAAATGAAGTTGTCTTCAATCTTAGAATTTCCAAATAACCTATTTCAAAATTAGTTCTCATAGCCTGATAGAATTATAACAATCATGTTGTCAATTGTCTGAAGTCTAAACAAGAAAATGGGTTGCTCAAAACTTGTTAAAATCTGACAAAGCAATAATAGCTGTGATCACTCACTGCACTCTGAATGGAAAGCATGTTGTAATCAGAGGTTGACATGATTATCATAACTGCCATCAAGAATATCTGCTAGTATAATTTTTTAATTTTCATTTGTAAAGTTAACAATCACAGTGCTGAAGAATTGTATGGATGGACAGCGAAAGTTGTGTACAAGTCTCACTATTTATAGCCACAACTTCAGGAAACAAATGTGCCTTTCCTCTAATGTTATGCGATCTTACAATGATAATAGTCATGTTAGAGTGATGGGAACAGCACACCTTTCCACATGGCAGGGTGCAGGAAAGATGTTATCTTTTAAAAACAAATACTTTTAAAAAATTATTTGTTGTGTCAACATTCTGTTGTTGAACTGCGTTTGCCTAGATGATCACTTTATTTTCGTGATCATTGGCTTTATAAATTAGATCTGACAAACACTGAAGCCTCTGAGATTGTAACTCATGATTTTCCTGGACACTAAAATATATTAGCAGGTATTACTAAGGCTTGCTGGGTGTTTACAGTGTCATGTCAAAGTCTATTTTACAGTATTGTGATTTCCTAAATGATTTGAAACATATCGACCTAAATATTCCTTACATTATCCTGGAGAATTAAAATGCCCATTTATAGATAGGGAACATCACACTAGGATGCCCACAGCTGAATAACCATTTTTATATTGCATTTGCATCTCTGCATTAGCTTGTGAACAAGCATTCCTGACTTAGATTATTTGGAATAATGTTTTTCTACCACTAGGAAACTCCAATTACAGTTTAATATTCAGTGCCACTAGCAAACCAGTCATTATCTACATCATCAAGATTTTTATGATTTTGCTAACATACATTTCCCTTTTCTTTCTGCTGAGCTCAGGAATATTGAATAGAACAAGCTATGGTTGTATGCAGCAATAAATGAGACCTGCACTTAGTACCTCTCCATTTGGGAGGAAATGTGTGGGGCCCTAAGCTGTATTGCAAAGCATGGGTTACACTTCTCCTCAAAGAAAAAGGTAAGGGTGCTAAACTGACTGTTTTATTAGTCTCTAGTGACTTTTATTAGAAAGAGGGATATGAAGGAGCATCCCCAGCTAAAATCCATAGATTAGGACAAGATGAAGGCAGGGAATAAGTAATAAAATAAAACAGAAGTGCTGCACAAGCCAGTGCATTTCTTTGTGCCAGTCCCAAGCCCAGATAAATGGGGAGGGTTACATCAGGAAGGGCATCCGGTGTAAAACCTCTGCCAAATAACATATGCGGACAACAATACAGATTTCCATACCTGATCTGTTGAGGCCCGGGTTAACGACCACCACCAGTACTGTTAGCCAACAGGGTGCTGGCGGAAATTGGGCTACTGTTGGCCGAAGGAGAAGAAGAGGGGGAAAGCATGCCCGAAAGCAGAAAGAGAGGAGGAAAGTTAGGAGTGTAGTAGTGAGGGTAGGAACTTTGAATGTTGGCAGTATGACTGGTATAGGGAGAGAGCTAGCTAATATGATGGAGAGAAGGAATGTTGATATATTGTGTGTGCAAGAGACCAGATGGAAGGGGAGTAAGACCAGGTGTATAGGAGGTGGGTTCAAATTGTTCTATCATGGTGTGAATGGGAGGATAAATGGGGTAGGGGTTATCCTGAAGGAACAGTATGCCAAGAGTGTTTTGGAGGTGAAAAGAGTGTCAGACAGAGCAATGTTTATGAAGCTGAAAACTGATAATGTAATGATGAATGTTGTTAGTGCATATGCTCCACAAGTTGGGTGTGCGATGGATGAGAAAGAAAAATTTTGGAGTGAGTTGGATGAAGTGGTGGTGAGTGTACCCAAGGGTGAGAGACTGGTGACTGGAGCAGATTTCAGGTGGGCATGTTGGTGAAGGGAACAGAGGGCATGAGGATGTGATGGGCAGGTATGGTGTTAAGGAGAGGAATGCAGAAGGTCAGATGGTAGAGGATTTTGCGAAAAGGATGGACATGTGTGGTGGATACATATTTTAAGAAGAGGGAGGAGCATAGGGTGACATACAAGCATGGAGGAAGATGCACACAGGTGGATTATATCCTATGCAGGAGGGCCAGACTGAAGGTGATTGGAGACTGTAAAGTGGTGACAGGGGAAAGTGTAGTTAAGCAGCATAGAATGGTGGTCTGTAGGATGACGATGGTGATCAAGAAGAGGAGGACAAGTGTGAGAGCAGTGCCAAGGATCAAATGGTGGAAGTTGAAAAAGGGTGATTGTGAGGTGGAGTTCAGGGCAGAGTTAAAACAGGCACTGGGGGGCAGTGAAGAGTTACCAAATAGCTGGGTGACTACAGCAGAGATGGTAAGGGAGACAGCTATCTGGACAGAGGAAGGAGGACAAGGAGACCTGGTGGTGGAATGAGGAAGTACAGGAGAGTATACAGAGGAAGAGGCTGGTGAAGAAGAAGTGAGATTGTCAACGAGATGAAGAAAGTAGACAGGAGTATAAGGAGATGAGGAGCATGGCAAAGAGAGAGTTGGCGAAGGCTAAAGATAAGGCATATGGAGAGTTGTATGAAAAGTTGGACACTAAAGAGGGAGAAAAGAATCTCTACCGATTGGCTAGACAAAGAGACCGAGCTGGGAAAGATGTGCAGCAGGTAAGGGTGATAAAGGAAAGTGAGGGAAACGTACTCACAAGCAAGGCGAGTGTGTTGAGCAGATGGAAAGAGTACTTTAAGGTGCTGATGAATGAAGAGAATGATAGAGAGAAGGTTGGATGATGTGGGGATAGTGAATCAGGAAGTGAAACAGATTAGCAAGGAGGAAGTATGGACAGTTATGAAGAGGATGAAGAATGGAAATGCTGTTGGACCAGATGACATACCAGTGGAAGCATGGAGGTGCTTAGGAGAAATGGCAGTGGAGTTTTTAACCAGATTGTTTAATGAAATCTTGGAAAGTGAGAGGATGCCTGAGGAGTGGAGAAAAAGTGTCTTGGTACCTATTTTTAAAAATAAGGGTGATGTGCAGAGCTGTAGTAACTACAGAGGGATAAAAGTGATCAGTCACAGTTTGACGTTATGAGAAAGACTGGTAGAAGCTAGGTTAAGAAGGGAGGTGATGATTAGTGATCAGCAGTATGGTTTCATGCCGGGAAGGAGCACTACAGATGTAATGTTTGCTCTGAGAGTGTTGATGGAGAAGTATAGAGAAGGTCAGAAGGAGTTGCATTGTGTCTTTATGGACTTGAAGAAAGCATATGATAGGGTGCCTAGAGAGGAGTTGTGGTATTGTATGAGGAAGTCAGGAGTGGCAGAGAAGTATGTAAGAGTGGTACAGGATATGTAAGAGGGTAGTGTGACAGTGGTGAAGCCTGCAGTGGGAGTGACAGATGCATTTATGGTGGAGGTGGGATTACATCAAGGATCAGCTCTGAGCCCTTTCTTATTTGCAATGGTGATGGGCAGGTTGACAGATGAGATCAGACAGGAGGCCCCATGGACTATGATGTTTGCAGATGACATTGTGGTCTGTAGTGAGAGTAGGGACCAGGTTGAGGAGACCCTGGACAGGTGGAGATATGCTCTAGAGATGAGATGAATGAAGGTCAGCAGGACTAAGACAGAATATGTGTGTGCGAATGAGAGGGAGGATAGAGGAATGGTGAGGATGCAGGGAGTAGAGTTGGCGAATGTGGATGAGTTTAAGTACTTGGGATCAACAGTTCAGAGTAATGGTGAGTGTGGTAGAGAGGTGACGAAGGGAGGACAGGCAGGGTGGAATGGGTGGAGAAAAGTGTCAGGAGTGATTTGTGACAGATGGGTACCAGTAAGAGTGAAAGGAAAGGTCTACAAGAGGGTAGTGAGACCAGCTATGTTGTTTGGGTTGGAGACGGTGGCATTGACAAAAAGTCAGGAGTCAGAGCTGTAAGTGGCAGAGTTAAAGATGTTAAGATTTGCACTGGGTGTGACAAGGATGGACAGGATTAGGAATCAGTATATTAGAGGGTCAGCTCAGGTTGGACGGTTTGGAGACAAAGTCAGAGAGGCGAGATTGCATTGGTTTGGACATGTGCTGAGGAGGGATGCTGGGTATATTGGGAAAAGGATGCTAAGGATGGAGCTGCCAGGTAAGAGGAAAAGAGGAAGGCCTAAGATAAGGTTTATGGATGTGGTGAGAGAGGACATGCAGGTGGTTGGTGTGACACAGCAATATGCAGAGGACAGGAAGAAATGGAAACAGATGGTCCACTCTGGTGCCCCCTAACGGGAACAGACGAAGGAGAAGTGAGAGAGAAGTGCTACCTGGTGGTTCATCTTCTTTGTCTTGTGTTTTATTTTATTTATTCAGTTTGCAGTATAGGGAATAAGTAATGCCTGCAGCCTAAATAAAAAATAAATAAACTGCCTAACAGTTTAACTTGCTTTTGATGCAAATTGAGTATGTGCAGTCACAGAGACGTGGTTCAAAGTCCCAGCTTGCATTCCATAAATACCTGATTACAGCTCTTTCCACTTGCTCTGACTCACTGAACAAGGAGGTGCACACCCATTTTCATAGCTCAGTCCTTCAAAAGTAGTTATAGAATTAGGCTCTGTGGCAATAAGTAGAATTCCCTAACTATCACCCAGATGACCTGAGTTTGAATATCAGCTGAGGTACTGGAAGATGTTTAAAAGAGAGGCTGGGAATGAGTGGCTAATGTTGACTTGTCCATCCCTGGGGGGAGAGAGTGATGGTTCTGACAAGCCACTCACAACCAAACAAGAAAATTTTGTAAGGTACAGAAAGGGTCAGGATTGGGGACATGGACTGGTGCTACTAAGCCTGTGACAGTAACCCTTAGTGCTTATGTGGAAGCACACACATACATGGTGAGAGCATTGCAGGTTCTCATGGTAGAATTGGCATTTGCCATCACTGCTGAGATTGGGGCATAAACAAAAACACCTGCTGTTGACATGGATGATGGCCTCCCATGATTAGCTGTCTTCTCATCAGAAAATAAATGGGACAGTTTATCACAGATGAGCTAATGGCTAGTATGCAGTAATAGGATGAAATATCAAAGAAAAAAAGAAGAGTTATAAAAACAAATTGTAAGCACTGAGAATTCTACATGCAGATTATTATAAATAACATGAACTACAAATTTGGAATATATTGCTGCACCCTGTCCTGTCAGCTCATGAACTTTACCGCTTGTTTGTTGAATCGATAACCTTCCCCATAGCAGAAAATGCTTTTCTACTTGGTGACCTAAATTATTCTTTCATTGACTGTGAAAGCTATGCCTCAACCAGTAATCGATTGCAAAACAGGCTAGACATCAGAAACATTAGCAAGGTGAGGGACACAATCATTATGGAACTTAAGCAGATACAGAAAACCCCATTCTCCATAACTTAACTCAGGATAGTTTTGGCAAAAGTAGATCTTGTATTCTTAAACTTCTTACATGTTTTGAGAGTGCAATTATCACCATCCTGGATGAGAGTTTTCTAGTACACATAGCATACCTTGATCTAATTAATGCAGTCAACACTATACATCTTGAAAGAATCATATGCAGACTCAAGAATCTAAAAGTAAATAAAGCCAGTTGGTCATGCGGTGTCACACAACAGGTAGAAATAGGAGGAGTTCCAGCTTAACCATTACCTATCATCAGCGGAGTCCCTCAAGTCTTTGCCCTGAGACCACTGCTTTTTATCACTGTTTTTTTAAACATCAGAACTGACTCCAGTGTCTGACTAACCAAATATAAGGATGACTGCAAACTTGGGAGCATTGTCGTTAACCTTGATTGTACTACCTCTTCCTGTGAAATGGCTCCTAACACAACACATGAATGGTGCAGCAGAAATTACATTGTCATCAATATAAAAAATACAGCATTCCATTGTTTGGCAAGAACCTCTATAGCTTTATACACTGTAGATGGGCAAAAACTAAATTTTGGAAGAACTGACAAATTTTTAAACTGTAAGAAAAGACCATACAGAGCCTTAAAAGCACCCAGCTCATCAAGGTTGCAAAGGATATTAGGGTCTTGTAGAAGATGCCCTTTCATTTGATAACTGTATAGCTGCTACTGTTTGCAAATAATATGGAACCCACCTGATACTCTGTGGGGTTGAGAGCCATGTGAGGAAATGTAGCTTTCTTCCTGTATACAGCTCTTATCTGATCAATTATAGGATACTGTACTCTACTCTGTAACCTGCAACATGCCATGTGGTACAAGTGGAAAAGGTGAGATGACTCTTTACTAAGGGAATTACATGGTTTGAAAACTTGTCTTATAACCAATGACTACAGCAGTTTTCTTTCTGTTCTCTGTTTCTTATCATCTTCTTAGAGGAAATCTATGCCTGATAATTACAGCATCAAAGGGACCCCATCCTATTTGAAACTGATTTGCTCAGAATATATCTGAGATGCCTTGAATATAAGAGGACATTTGGCCTCAATAAAAAGTAATATTGACTGTATCTTGAAACATGAGAGTCATTTCTGAAATACTTCTGCACCCATGGAATAAGCTTCCCCTCCCTCTCAATTAAACTTAGTCCGTCATTGCATGCATTCAAAAAGAGAATAGATGACAACATGAGCTCCCGTAAGTTCTAACACTAGGTCTGGGTCATCAATCTCCTTAATGGCCAGTTGGCCTTTGCCAGCTCATGAAACCTATGAACCTACAAACGTAAGCAAAATGTTAGGATTTTTCTCATTATTTGCTGTGTTCCTTTACTGTTACCTTTATTAGCTATAACAACAGAATATAACCAAATTAGTGAGTGGCTAAAACAGACATCATGAATCATAAAATATTTATGGTGCACAGTTTACACAGTGTAAATGCCTAGTTTATAATAAAAATTAGGCATAATTCTATAACAAACATGATGGAATTAGTGCAGTGGCACCCCAACAGCCAATAACTTTATTGGTAGCACTGCCAACTATTCCCCCTAACACCTTGTATTCAGAGTTGCCACTCCTTCAACCTACCCTAGCTATACTTTTGCAAACTAGTACTTATCAGCAACTATTATGGCCAGTTTGCCATTTTGGATGCCAAAGGACTCAGTATGAAAAAGTAATTGAGTGAGCAATTTGAATCAGTGGTTTGTTAGCACAGAAGAAAACATTTCATAGAAGACATCCTGCAGGATGTACAAAGTGGTGGACATCAGTGTGGTAACAGATATATAAGCAGTGAATGTGTCCTGTAATAGTAAGGTAGTTAGGTTACAACTACTGTTCAGAATCACTCAGGTGTACAAGATTCACCTACAATTGTACTTATTGCAGTCATGTACCTATTCACCTACAAACCTAGTAGGGGGCCAGCAGCCCACTATTAGAGGACAGCCACCCTCTCCCCATCCAGGCTTTTGTACCACCATGGTATCCTGTGTGCCTTTGCTTGAGAGTAGGCAATATTAAACATAACAGAGGGATGGTGTCTGTGTGATTTCTGAATGCGCTGCTCTGCAAAACATACTAGCACACAGCTGTGGAACAACTCCACCTACATATCATGTACTGAGCTCCCTGCCTTAGGTATGACTGAAGAGACATTCACACCTTACCACTGACACCATATACCAATTCCCACATGCCACCAATGCACATGTGTGTCAACATATATGCCATCAGGGGCACCCACTTACAGTACAACACACACTTAATCTCTGGGTGATACACAGCCCACGTGTATCCCAGCACAGGCCCAGCTATAATTCCGTACACCATAATGCACACTGGGTTACCCATTTCCAGAATATATGTGTCCCTCAAGGTTTTTCCATCTTTTTCCATATTTTAAGGCTGCAGGAAGAAACAGGAGGTTATGGGAAAACAAGATAGACAAAATGGGGAGATATATGCTTCACACAGAAGACACCCCAGCTAGGAATCAGACCAGAGAACTACGATTTATGGGGATGTTATGCTTATCCCTTTTAACTCTGCATAAGAGAAGATACCAGGACAAACTAACTCCTTCTTTCATAGAAAATACTTCCTTCCTACCAACCTTCTACTAGACTTTGGACTCTACCACCATTAAATATCATACAGCCCTTAACTTCTTCCCCCTTCTGGATTCCTTCTTCCCCACTACCTGCCATCAATGAAACCCAGATCCCTTCACTTAACTGTACTACTCCTCAGCTTATCCTCTGTTCTTCTCTTACTACTGAGCCATCTCTCATCCTACCATGGCACAATAATAGTTCTCAACATCTGTCCAACTCTGACACTATCACCTCTCCATGCTCCTTCCTAAACTCTCCACACATTGTACCAAAACTATTTAATGATGCCCCTCACCTTTATCACAAATATAGACTAATTAACTCCATTTCAACTCAAATCAAAACAAATTTAAGTAGAAAAATAGTCTTCAAAATAAGAATTAATAATACCCCAATGTACTAAAATCCTCATAGGAGGAGACATCCACCTTAATCCTGGCTCTAACTGTCACTACCAACATCAAGATAATTCTCTTAAACCCACAACAATCAGCCCCAACCCTGGTAATCTAACTTTTGCCACTATAAATATTAGAAGCATAACAAATAAAGCATTGAGCTACATGTCTGGATTACACAACACAAGCCTGATATTCTCATTATAACTGGAACTTGGCTTAAACCCAGCATAAATTATTAAGAAATTACACCCCCAGCTGTAATATTATCCTTAATGACCAAATAATGAGGAAAGGTGGTGGCATTGCTTTAATATCTCACAACAACTGCCATATATCCCCCATAAACAATCCAATACCAAAATTCAATTCAGCAGAGCTTCTTGTTACTTTCCTGAAAATAAACAAATATAAACAAATATGTATTACTGTCCTTTACATCTCTCCTGGAGACAATTCAGCTACACTGTTAGCTATCCTATACTGGATATCCATAACAATTCCACAAGTAAAAAAATACTACTAGGTAATGTCAATATCAATTGGTTGCATATAACTTCTAACTCCCTCACATTTAGCATGAACTTATATGGCTTCACACAACTAATTAATAGCCCCAGACATTAAAGCAAAACATTAGACTAGATCCTACTATCAGACCCTAGCAACCCTAGCAACCCTATCACCACTGGTAAAACGTCAGACTCTCAGCGACCATCTCTCAGTCTATACAACCAGATATCTCAAACATCCACTTGAACAACATGTTTATAAAACAACACAAAACCTGTCCAAAGCTAATCATGAAATATTCATTATTATCCTATCATCTCTTAAGAAGCCGCGGTGGTGCAGCGGTAGCATTGTCGCCTCACAGCAAGAGGTTCTCCCATTCGATTCTCGGCTGGACCGCCTTCTGTGTGGAGTCTGCATGTCCTCCCCGCAGTTGAGTGGTGTTCGAAAGACATGCGTGAATGGGCATGCCTTCATTGAAGGTTGGGCATTGAACTGGCACCTCGGCACCGTAAAATCTACTGCCAATCATTAGCGGACCGGAGTTCCGCTGTGGCGACCCCTAACTGGGAAAAGCTGAAAGAAGAACAAACATCCTATCATCTCTTAACTGGAACTTCCTAAAAATCCTAGAAGGAAAAGACTAAAAACAAATAACGCAATTTGGCTATCCAAAAAGTGTAGAATGCTAACATAGGACTGAGAAAAACAGAAAGAATGGCAAAAAGACAAAACTACACAACTGCACTAAAAAGAACTAAAAAGCAAATAAATAAAGACAAAAAATTATATTATAACAACTCTCAGAAAAATAGTAAAAACAATCCTGAAAAATTCTGGCCAGCCATTAAAGAAATCTTAGCTCATGTCCAAAAAATTCAACCCTATCCCCTGTCCCAATAACTCACATTCAAAACTGCAATCGAATTCAACTCTTATTTCACAGATAGTATAGCATCCCTAACTAATGATTCCCCAACATCTAATCCCAACCCTGCCCAATAGTCACATATCATCACATCCACTTTCTCCATCAAACCTGTGCCCACATCCTAGATAAAACTACTGTTAAACAAACTCAAACCATATTCTATTTCAGCTGAAGACCTTCCAAGTGAGTACATTAAAATAGCAGCTGATACATTGCCTGTCCTGTCTCAATCCTTGTAAATAGGTCAGTCCTCGAATTTCATGTTTCCTCTCTCTGTCTGGAAAAAATCACACAAAATCCCTCTACACAGAAGAGGAAATTAAACAGACAGTACTAACTTTAGACCTAAAGCAATCTTATTCCACCCTCTCCAAAATACTTGAAAAATGTATACAAAAACAATTCCTAAACTATCTCCTAGCCACCACACAGCATGGTTTCCATCCCTCCAATAGTACTAACACCGCACTTCTAACCTTTATAGATACTGTCAATAAAGACAGAGATAATGGCAAACTAGTTTCCTTCTTATTTCTAGATTTGTCTAAAGCCTTCAATATAGTTTGTCACTGCAAACTTCTACTTCAAATGTCCTCATTAGGTCTCTCTTAGCCCACCTTTCGATGGTTCAAAAGCTACCTACCCAATAGGTATCAGTCAGTAAAATGGCACTCCACCTTCTCTCCATACCTCACAGACACCACCGGTGTACCACAAGGATCTATGGTTGGTCCCCTCCTCTTTAACATTCTCACTACACACCCTCCACATAACCACACAACAGGTCCCCCCTAATACAATGTGCAGAAGAATCCACACTCATATGTGAATCTGACAACTTGGTACATATCCAAAAAATTACTCAGGAAGCTTCAACAGCCACTGAAACATGGCTTTGTAACTCACAACTCATGCTTAACCCCCCCCCCAAAATCCTTTTTTGCCCCCAAATTCCTTTCTCGTGAAAAAAGAAAATATAAAATTCTCGGTCTTAATAATGCAACTATCAAAGTAACTTTTCATATTAAATTATTAGGGATAATAATCTTAAATTTGATCTGCATAAATAAAAATGCATAACAAATCACCCAAAACTAGGGATACTTTACAGAGCCAAAAACTTTCTCACCAATGCAACTAAAACTACATTTGCCACTAGTTAACGCCTCCCCTCACTATTTTATGGTTCTCCCACACTAACCTCCAGGCACACAAAAGTCAAAACCTGAACAATGGTATACTAAAGTGGCTAAATTTGTAGCAAATACCCCTTTCAGAACCTACCCCCGTATAGGACTAAAAAGCTTAAATTGGTTAGACCCACCCCATCAACTAGCATGTACATAGCTTCTAATCACCTATAAAATTATCCAGCATCCATATGCTTGACCCTTTACTAAATACCATTTTACAAAATTATGTTCCCACCCTGTCATTATGGTCAAATGACCAAAAACTCCTCTCTGTCTACCAGCCTATCAAATTTGTTGGGCATAGTCTGTGCTCATATCCTGTTGCTCAGGCCTGCAACTCCTTACCTGTATCTGTCAGATCAATATCCTCCCTCCAGTTCTTTAAAAGCATTCTAAAAGTCTTCCTAGCCAAAATTTGTTTCTCTTCTTGCTCATTTCCAGGGTAAACTATATCACTAAATATGAACAAGTATCTATTCATACCTTATATCGCCTTACTCTCTCTTCTTCACTCACTTCCTTACTTCTATCAATTTCTATCTGCTGACTCTCTTTGTAAATACATCATAATCCTGTATTTTTCTCTCTCACTTCATATTGCAATTCCAGTTTGTATTATCTGAATATACCTTTAATTTCTGTATAAACTGGATAAAATTTCTGTAAATATTAAATAATTGTCATTTAAGTTGTATCATTTCTTAAGCAATGTTTGCACGTAATGTCTAATTTGGTGTAATTATTTAAACTGTAGATATTTTTGTATTATTTTTGATGATTGTAAAATTGCTCTTAAAATGTTTTTGTAATAATTTGAAGCTTTTCTCCCCAGGCGTTCGATGAAAATATGCATCTACCCAGTTATACTTTTCCGGTAAACAAATGTCAACAAATCACTGAGTATGTTCACTGAAACATTCATTCTGCTGTGAGCACATGTCTTCCACCTTGTATATAGACCAACTATCTTTTTACTATGAGTGTAATATCTGTTTAAGTGTATATATCCAAACTTTCTTGTTTTTTAGAGTTATATTATTTAAGACAACCTGTATACTTCATTTCAAACTGTACTTTCCTACCTGACATACTTTATGGTGAATGTCAAACCCTTTACCATGTAAATAGTACTGTATTGCTTTGTTAAACTCCGTAGGCACTTTCTGTATAATTAAGTTCTTTGATGAAAATCTTCATGAATAATGTATTGAGGTATTTTTTGGCTTTTTGCTGTCCTGTTTTATTAGTTTAATGTGGAGCTTATCTCCCCGGGCCTCTACTGAAAATGGACATATATCCAGTTGGACTAGCCCAGTCAACAAATGTAAAATAAATAAAATAAATAAATAAATAAATAAATAAATTATCTGTTCCCTTTTCTATATTCCTCTGACAGTGATACTTATTGTCTTAATTACTTTAAAGTTTTCTCTGATTTTACTCATTTCCTTACTTTTCTTTCTTACTCTACATTTTTGAGGTAGACTTAATCTGTTTACCTGCACAGTGATATACTATATTTATTTCTGTTATATGACATGGATTTCTTTTAATAGTCCTGATTACTGTGCTCCTCTCTTTTACCTATCTTCTCACATTTTGGGTTTTATTTACTTTCTGTCATTTAGTTCTTTATTCTATCTTAATATGTCTATCCATCTCCATTAAATCAATCAGGTCTTCTTTTAAATCATTTTCATCTGGATTGAGAGCTTCTGTTTGCTCTCTGTTTCCTCTGAGTAACCTACAGAAAGTTACAGAAAATATTCCTGTGAGATATCCTTTTTAGATGCATCCTGCTTTATTTCCAACTCCTTCATATGGGAACCCTTGGCTTATCACAACTCAACATTATACCTGTGTCTGAGTTGCCACTGTTTTCTGCGGGTACCTATCATTTCATTGAAGTTCCAATTTGCCGAATGTCTATTCGTCGAACTTAAATCATCAAATATCATTTCACAAAGGATTACATCACTGAATTTTTTTTTCACAGGGAAGGGCATTAGTTGGCTGTTGTAACAAATTTACCCTTTTCCCCAATGTAACAGAAAAAAACTTTTCTTACACTGTTTAAGGATACTGATGGAAGAATGAATTCAAAGAAGAAAAAACATCTGGTAATCCACCACAGCAAAATTCCACAGAAATTAAAAGATAAAATCAACGATATTTATTCCACAAAAAAGAGAGCAGCAGTATAAATAATAAAACTCAGTCCTTTACAGTCTGATAAGCGCTTTCGGCAATATGCCTTCTTCAGATCGTAAAACTAGGACTGTTAATCTTGCTTTTAAAAAGAAGTACAACCAGTAGGTTGCTAACTTCCATGAAGCTATTTACATCTAGCCAATCATGCGTGTTAACAACTATAGTATGATAAGTTCAGTTGTAAATTCCAACAAATCAAAAGTCTCAAAAAGAGACCAATCATTTTCTAGCGAAAGAGTAGACTTTCTCGTTTGACCAATCATGTCCCTTCATAGTAATGCAAATGCAACCCTGCATTTAGGACGGAATGGTCTTGCATGTATAATTTAACACTGCTACTGCCCAATTGCAAATTCATAAAATAGCATAAATATTCAAACCACCAGTCCCATCCTTTTAATTTACATATTGACAAACCGATCCAGTTTTTTGTAAAATGGCAAGCCTCTCTAGCTTGCCAAATCAGATGTTTGACAAGGCAAATGAATCTTTTTGTACATTCCTTCCTTCATATAAATTGAACCACTCGGCTCATTTGGGGCTGACAGAAAATATAGGTAGCAACGTGTGTCAAGTCTTTGTATTAGTGATATGTTTCTTACATTCATAGTGCATACCTCACATGTAGATCGCATACAAACACTCATTCCACCAATCACATAGGATCTATTCACAAAATCAAAGTGCTTCCTTACGCTGCCAAACATGGCAAGATAAATTATGTCATGTTTTTCAATAGGTCCAAAACACGGACAAGAACCAATCACAGAGGACAAGCATTTTGCTACTGACCAATCCCATCCTTTCTAATTTGCATACTAATGACCAATCCAATTTTTATAAAGTGGCAGGCCTGCCAATCAGACCACTTCATGAAAACAAATCCGAAAAGACAAAAACCAAAACTAGTAAAAAGACAAAACGGTGTCACGCAAAGCCAAAGGTTCCAAAAAGTAGAAAACGCACTTTATTCAACACAATAGAACAGCGTTTTTCGCCCCTGCAAAGACAGAAGCTTCATCAGCATTTAGCACAACAAGTTCAGCCGTTTTTTTAAAAAGGTTAATAAAACCAATTAATGATGTCACATCCTCAAGTAAGCAAGATGGAAACATTTAAAGGTGTATATTACAAAAAATGGTAAGACTGAGATAAATTAATACTAATATCATGCAGGCATGAAAACAGTCCACCCATGTAAGAGGACATAACTCAATATGACCTATTAATATATAAAATTAAAATGTAATTTAAAATAATATAAAATAGGCCACAAAAAATCCAAACAGGTTTAATTAAAAACAAAATTAAATAGAAAAACAAATTAGCCCCAGATATGTGACAGGTACTACAGACTAGTAGATTTGCATACTCCTATACTTTTAGATACTAAAGCCAAAATGTGAAGTTCAGGGTAGAAGGTAGCTGGATCCAAAAATGAAAATAGAAATAAAAATAACAATAAGAATGATAATAAAAGGGGATCCGCATATATGATATTACTTCAACCATTACATCAGGCTAGATAAGTAACTAGTCCAACTAATCAAGTTATAAGCCATATCTAAAACCCAAGTTACCTCAAATAGCTTTTATATTTTAAAATTGACGATATATTACAGTTATCGTTCAACCCTGGGTAAGAAAAAGCATCCAATTGTAACTGCCACTCCAACTCACGAGTTTCTAAAATTAAGGATTGAGGGCCGCCCCTAATGGTTGGTTTAATATTATCAACTCCCATGAAGAGGAAGCTATGCCCCTCATTGCTTAAAATGTGTTTGGAAAGGGCGTTATCACTTCCAAAGATATCTGATGAGGCAGGTGGTCTTCTTATCAACCATGACATTCCTTTCTTCCCATAGAGTGGATCACTCAACTGTGTATATTAATATGAATGAGTGTTTGTATGCACTTATGAAGGAGATGATTGGCTATTTATGTTGCTTGTTTTCGTTGCAAACAGGACAGAATTTGTCATGTTGCAACTGTGAGCCTTGTTGCAGGCAAAATATTTCTTGTGATCTACATGTGCGGTCATGCATTAAATTGCTTAGTACATTGTTATTAATGTGATAATTAGTGGGGATGCCATTTTCCCCAGTGGGGATAATGATGCATTTCTTGGCATTCAGTTTGAGGTCATGCTTCTGGCACCAGTCATTAGTTTGGGTAAGGCCCTCTTGGAGGATGTCCACATCACTAGGGGAATTTAAGATAGTGCCCAGCTTGCCATCATTTGCAAACTTGGGAAGCCACAGACCACTGGTTTTGGCTTGCACCTCAGAAAATTATATCCCAAACAGTAGAGGCCCCAAGACCGATCCTTGGGGTACACCGCTTGTTACGGGTCTATTACTTGAGGTGGCTTCACCTATTTTGACTGGGTGGGTTCTATCAGTGACAAGTTAGCTAGATGCCTAGCTGGAAACATTTATCTATTATGCCCGAGTGGGGAATAGTGTCAAAGGCTTTGCCTAGGTCAAGGTAGATGGTGTGCACCTTCTTCCCCTCATCCACGGCTTTGGTGACTGTTTTGAAGAAGTCGACCAAGTTTAATAGGCATGATCTCCCTTTGACAAAACCAAACTATGTGGGGTCAAGTGTTTGGAGGTTGCCAATGTCCTTGTTTAGAAGGTCCATGATAATGTGGTCGATGGCCTTGCAGATCAGGCTAGTTAGGCTGATGGGCCTATAATTGCCTGGGTCAGTGGATGCTCCACCTTTGTATAGAGGGATGACAGTGGCTATCCTCCATTCGTTGGGATGAAGCTGGTGCTCAAGCTTTGGTTGAATAGGGTACCTAATGAAGCTAAGAGCTCATGCCTCAGTTCATGTAGGATGCAGCCAGGGATGTTGTCAGGTCCCATGGAGACTGTATTTTTTGCCTGTGAGAGGGCATTAAAGACCTGCTCCCTGGTGATGAGGAGAGGGTGCAGGTGCTGGGGATGTCCTGGGGGGTGAATCCTGTCTGCCAGGAGGTTGGCTATATCGATGGCATTTGTATATGTGTGTTCTTAACTACCAGTTCAGAGCAGATTTGGGTATTACCTTTGAGATTGTGGATGTATGTGAAAAAGGCCTTGTGATTGTCCTTAGTGGATGTGGCCAATTTGGACTCGAGGTTAGCCTTAATTTGCTTGTTCAGACAAAGGAGAGATTGCTTCCAACTTGGCATCTGCTCCTTCTTGGTCCTGGACAGCAAGTTACTAAAGAGAATTCCATGTACAACTAAGTGTCTTGTACAAGCAGCAGTTATGTATAAAAATTGATTTGTCATTTTAGTGAGAGGTTGAGAGAAATCCACGGTGGTCCAGCGCTAGCATTGTTACCTCACAGCAAGAGGTTCTCCTGTTCAATTCTCGGCTGGAGTGCATTCTGCGCGGAGTCTACATGTCCTCCCTGTGGTTGAGTGGCCTCTGAAAGACATGCGTGAATGGGCGTGCCTTCGCTGAAGGTTGGGCGTTGGGCTGGCATCTCGGCACCATAAAAATCGACTGCCAATCATTAGCAGACCGGAGTTCCACTGTGGCGACCCCTAACCGGGAAAAGCCAAAAAGAAAAAAGTGAGAGGTTGAGAGTATTCCGTTTAAGGAGGGTATCTGGAAAATATCATATGGTGAATACAAAGTTTCAACTTTGAGATGTGCAGGACCAGGATTAGTTAAGATGTTGTTTAACAAGTGGTTTAAAACTATTGAGTTTGTCAGAGAGTTTTATTTGTGTGGGCATACTATTCCAGAGTTTACCAGTCCACTGAGAATAGAGTGAATTTCCTGCAACATTATTTGACATATTTGTAAGTAATAAGAACTTTTTACTAGATTGGAGGTCCCTTGCTGGACGGTAGGTTAGTAATAAGTTATGTAGTGCAGGGGATTTATCTGGGTGATGAATGAGTTTGTGTACTGTGGTAGTTGTGTAATTCAAGCCAGTTTAATTGCTTTAAGATATTATGATGGTGAGTCCTATGAGGAAGACTGGTGGAAAATGTAGCTATTTTACTGTAGCAGGAGCCAAGTTTCTTTTTTTGAGTATTGTTTTAAGTTTGTTAGGATAGGAGCGACATATAAGAGAGTTGGCAATAAGAAGGTGGTGATTATAGTTTTTCTTGACATATCTGCAAGGATCCATTGATCCTATATAAAGGAAGTCTAGTTTCTGGATGTAGTGGAGACAACAATATGATAAAATCTCCGAAAGAACAGCAGAATGGTGAATTGTTGGTAACCGGACCCTCTAATGGATCCAACGGTGTCGCAAGTCTCTGGTTTAGTGAATGTTTTAAACGGAGAGACGATGGAGGATCAGAGGACGAGTTCAACATATCTGGGGCAAAACCAAAATGGACAGTTCCTAAAAAAACTTATTCAGTGACGGAACTGGCTGCTGAAGCATGTACTGTTAACCCACCAGTTTGCAATACCAATAATGGTGTTAAAGACAATCACAGACAGCATAATTTGGACATTTTTTTCAAATGTAATTATGATTTTGAAAATAATTTCTGTAAATATAGTATGGATACATATATTGCAAAAAATAAGGATGATGACAGAACTTTAAAAGATCTAATTTATGAGTTTGGTAAAAAATTAGGTACAGTGAAGAGCTTACAGCTCGACAAAACGTACTTAAAACGATGTTTGGAAGTGAAAGTTGTACCTATGGGCTTAAGGATTTTATACAGCCCATAGGGATAGAATTGGATGATTCCAACATTTGTGAATGTAATCAAGTGTTTGACAGTTTTGGATTTTCATTCATTGAATTTATTATGAAATGCAATGATAAAAAATACATGCATTAATAGCTGAAATTGAACAGTTAAATGAGATTATAACACAGGATTTATTATTTTGTGAATGGGAGTCGTTTTTTCATAAACAATATGATTGGATTGAAAAAAATTGTCACAAGCAATTTAATAGGAAATGTAAGAAATTACAAGGGGATATAAAACAGTATCAAAATCAATCAGCCTATAGATAGGATGCTTATAGGAGAGATTCCGTTAGGACACAGAACAGGAAGGAAAAATATAATACTAGGCAGGAAGATTCCAGTGAATATAACAGCAATAGAAACAACAATTTTTTAGGAGAAAAGGATCACCAGCAGGAAACACAGGGGAAACAGTTAGTAATGGAAAACAACAATTGGCGGGAAAAGAGATTTTTGAAAGGTGCAAGGAAATTAGGGGGGTGGACACAATTGTGCAACATAATGAGGTTCATTTTAGCATGGAAGACTTTAGTGTGTTCAATTATACAAACTTTAAATTGGAATGTGAACACTTTAGTCTTTTTTCCAAAGGAGTGAAATATGTTCCATCTTCCAGGTGCAACATTGTAGATTACATAGCGGAATTCAAGTTATATATGCGGAAATTAAATTTAGCGGTATATTTTCAAGATAGTAATAGAACAATGGTTCATAAAATGTTTAAAAAAGTCAGCACTTTTGTTCCACCTATGAACCCCACTTTGGCTACATACGAAAAGGTAGTGACAGATGAACTATATAAATCGGTCAATAAAATTAATAAAGAGAAAAAGAATTTTAATTTAACAAAAAAGGAATCTGAGTCCTTGAAACAACTACAACAAGACAATCAAATTAGGGTTATGAAACCCGATAAAGGGGGTGGGATAGTTCTTTATAATAAACAAGAATATGTGAATAAAATACACTCAATATTATTAAATTCTGGAAATTATGATATCGCATCCCTGAATGAGGTTAATATTGGATATCATAAGATTGATTTATTCTTACAGGATTTATTGCAGGAAAATAGAGTAGACATAGAACTATATGAATTTTTATATGAAAAAAATCCTGTCATGGCGACTATGGTGGGGATACCTAAGGTCCACAAAGATCTAATGGACCCCCCATTCAGACCTATTATCTCCGGGAACAAGTCAAAGACTTTTCCATTTGGTCAAGTGGTTGACAGATGGTTAAAAAGTATATACAGAAAAATACATCATATTATTATTGATTCTTGGGATTTTTTGGGGTGATTGACCCTGGACAAATTTGATAATGAGGTTATATTTGTTACAGTTGATGTAATTGACTTGTTTTCTTGTATACTGGAGAGAGACGGTCTCAGTAGATTTAAGGATAGTATTCAGAAATATAGTGGACTTCAATGGGATAGAATTCTTTTGATTTTGGAATTTATGGAGGTAGTGTTGAGATACAACTATATTTTTTATCAAGGCAAATATTACAGACAAAATAATGGTGTTGCAATGGGTGCAGCATGCACACCTATATTCGCCAATTTAGTGTTACTTAGTTGGGAAGAGCAATATATATTTCAAAGCAAGTGGAATTCGCTTATAAAATGTTACGTCCGGTTTTTGGAAGATATTTTTATGTTGTGGAGTGGTTCCATGAATGAGTTGGATCAGTTTATTAAATATATAAATGAAACCACTGAGTATTTAAAATTTACTCACAATTTTGACACTAAAGGTATCTCATACTTGGACACACACACACACACACATATATATATATATATATATATATATATATATATATATATATATATATATATATATATATATATTGAAAAAGGACATTTTGCATCCAAAATCTACAGGAAAAATATGTTTAGTAACATAGGTTCATAGGTTCATAGGTTCATACTAGGCTATCTGCCCTGGGGCAATTATAAGCCTAGCCCAATTCTGTATGGCTTACACCACCCCTTGATTTGAGTATACTGTGCCCTTTTTAAGGTTTAGTTTATTGTGCCTCTGTCTAATAGTGACATGGGAGTAATCCCTGGGACAAACCTACGATCCCCCATCCACTTATCGAGATTCTTCTTGAAGAGATTCAGTGAGGTGCTCTGCCTCACATGAACTGGAATTCTATTCCAGAGTGAAGGGAGCCTCTGGGTTATGAACCTGTCCCTCCAGCAAGTTCTATTTATTTCTGTGCTGAGGTTCAAGTCCCTCGAGCATGTGGCTCTAAGGGATTTAGATTTACTGAGGTGGAGCATGTCCATTAATTCTGGATTTGACATAGCTTTGTATGTCAGGCATAGATCACCTTGAAGTAGGCGGTATGCAACTGAGTAGAGCTGGAGTTTTTTTAACCGAGCAGCATATGGCATCTGTTTGAGACCCTTGATCCTCTTGGTGAGATACTTTTGGGGTCTTTCTAATTGCTGCAGGTGTCGGGTAAGGTACATCCCAAAAGGGGCATTGTATTCTATGATGGACCTGATGAGGGATGAATAAAGGGCACGATTACCTCTCTTGATCTAGATGTGAAACCCTTCGTGATGAGGTGGGCTATGTAGAAGGTCTTTCTAACCACTTTGGCAATGTGGTTTTCAAAGGAGAGATTGCTATCAACTTGGGTCCCCAGGTCCCTAATAACTTTCTCTGTACTTAATGGGTTTCCGCCTATGTGGTAATTTGTGGGCACATTGTTTTTGCCAAAGGGTATGACTATACATTTTTTGGCATTTAGCTTTAAACCATGGCGCTGGCACCAGTTATCTGTCTCTGTGAGACTTTTTGAAGGATGTTTGTGTCAGCTGGAGAGTTGATTATGGCGCCCAGTTTGCAGTCGTCTGCGAACTTGGTGAGCCATAGTCCTCCCACATTTGCCTGTACCTCGGAAAAGTATATACCGAACAAGAGTGGTCCCAGGACAGAACCCTGTGGGACGCCACTTGTGACCGATTTTGAGTCTGACATGGCTCCAGCAACTCTCACTCTGTGGGTTCTGTCTTTGAGCCAGTTTGCGACCCATCTTGTGACATAGGGGTTTATATTTAAGCTGGATAGCTTATCTATGATGCCCAAGTGGGGTATTGTGTCAAATGCCTTTGCAAGGTCCAGATAGGCTGTGTGGACTACCTTCCCTTCATCTATGGCTTTGGTGACCATTTCAAAGAAGTCAACCAGGTTCAAAAGGCAGGATCTGCCCTTGACAAAGCTGAACTGGCTAGGATCTAGTGTCTGTAGGTCCCCAATGTCTTTGTTTATGAGCTCCATGATGATCCTCTCCATAGCCTTGCAGACTAAGCTAGTCAGGCTTATGGGGCGATAGTTCCCAGGGTCCGTAGAGGCTCCACCTTTGTGGAGTGGGACCACTGTTGCTGTACGCCATTCTGTGGGCACATATCCTGTAGTGAGGCTGAGATTGTATAGCTGTTTTATTTGAGGGATTAGTTCCTCTTGTAGTTCATGTAGGGCAACCTGGGACGCCATCTGGTCCCATGGAAGCAGTGTTTTTGCTTTGGAGAGGGCAGCCTTCACCTGAGCATCTGAGAGGTTTGGGAGGCAGCCCTCTGCCGGGATAGATACTTGCTCTTTGGGGGAGGGGTGGAGAAGTTTGCACTGAACCTGTCTGCCAGGATATTGGCAATGTCTTTGGGTTCAGTGTATTTTTTGTCGTTTAGAATCAACTCAGAACAAGTCTGGGAGTTGCATCCCAGGTTTCTAACATAACTGAAAAAAGCCTTATGATTGTCTTTGGTGTCCTGTGCAATTTTTCTCTCGAAGCTGGCCTTGGAGGATTTTATGAGGATCGTAATTTTTGCTAGTACTGATCAGAGATGCCTTCCCTATTAGGGATTTTGCTCTATCATGTAGTAGCTTCCTCCTTCTGTTGTACAGTTTATTTATGGCAGGGGTTCACCAGACTGGATGCCTGCCTTTGGATGATTGGGTCTTGGTTTTGTTTGGGATAGCATGATCCATGCATTCCTGGAGATGTCCGTATAATGCATTTATATAGGATTCTGCAGTTTGGGCTGTAGTTTCCACTGGCCCTGGGGCCTTGAAGGATTCCACTTCAGTTTTCAGAAGTGAGAAGTTCGCTTTTGAGAAGTTTTTCACTGTGGTTTTCTGGGCTGGGGGTGGGGTCGGGATGTGGACATCCAGTGAAATTAATTTATGGTCTGATCTTACCAATGAGGGATATACTTCTGGTGTGGAGCATAGAGTCCCCATGTTTGTAATAATCAGGTCTAGTATGTTGTCCCCTCTTGTGGGAGTGGTGACTAGTTGTTCCATAGCATTTGAGTTTATAATTTCCAGGAATCTTTGGGCTAAGGTGCTGGGGCTTGAGTAGTGCTCCCAGTCAATGTTTGGGTAGTTGAAGTCACCCAATATAATGGTGTTCGGAGAGATCTTCATGTTCTCCAGTGTTTTCAGGAAAGCCAAATGGGATTCCTGACTTTGAGAGGGTGGTCTGCAGGATGCTATAAACTGAAAAGCAGTCTTGCCCACTGTTAGTTGCACATGGATGGTCTCCGATACTTCGTGCAATGCCACTAACCTGGAGGTGTGGATATCCTTGATAAATATGGAAACTCCCCCTCCTTTTGTGGTTCGGTCCGGGTTTTGGGGCAGAAAAGCATGATACGAGGTATAGCCTGGTAGTGCTGGGGTGCTCTCTGGAGCCTTGAACCAGGTTTCTGTCACTGCACAAATATCGATGTTCTCCATACTGAGGAGAGCTTTGAGTGCGTGCATCTTGAGGTTAAGACTTCTGGCGTTTAGCAGCATTACCCTTAGTTTCTTGTTCCTTGTGCTGTCTATGGGGGTGGGTTTGACTTTTGAGTCTTGCCTAAAAAAGGCACTATGGGGGTGGCAAGAGCCTTTGCCAATATCTGAAAGCCCAGTGGTGACAGGTGCAAGCCATCCCTAGTGAAGCAATGTGGCTTGTCGAGCATGTCATCCCAGGCTGACAGACACTGGATCCCCTTTGAATGACACCAAAATTTTAGCCAATTGTTAAAATTGATCATTTTGTCTTTGTACTGTGGCATCATTCTAGGTGAGGGTAAGATGCTGCTCAAGGTCAGGGTCATACCAGCCTGGGATACATGATCAGAGAGCTCCTCTATGTCTCTTTTCATGTAGTCCAGGGAGGTGCATTTCAGGTCATTCACACCAGAATGTACAATGACTGAGTCATATTTGTATTTGCTTTGGAGTGACCTGAGTGCTTGCGTTATGTGTCGGATCCTAGCACCCGACAGGCAGCTCACCGTGACCTTCTCTTTATTCAGCCTGGTGAGCGGACGTCAGTGTGTCTGACAACAGAGTCACCTATAACAAGAGTATCAGGTGTGTTATTCAGCCTTAAGGGCTGTGGCTGCTTGGCACACTGACTTTGTGGGTTATGTGTTGTGTGTGTTTTGTTTTGAGGTAGCGTTTGCTTGGATGTCTGCTTTGGAGGTCTCTGTTGCTTAGGTAGATTTTTATTTAGAGCCTCTGAGTATGTTTTTGTGTATTTATGTGTTTGGTTCACTGATGTGGTGGGACTACGTGATACTGGAATTGTGTTGTGTGAGGTTACCTTCTCCTCCTGACTGGTTACACCAGTTTTGAGATGAGAGAGCTCAGCCTCCAGTTTGGCTAAATAGTTGCATCTCTCACATATATTTGAACCTCTTTGGAGGAGGAGAGGGTTGTCCGTGTACATGAGACAGTTGTAACATTGCCTCAAAATTCCCAGATTCACCAGCTGGACTGGAGAGGAAACCATTGACTGACCTTTGGACATGCTAGAGTAACAGGCAAACTGAATTTAAGATGGACCAATAGAGGACAGGGTAATCGTAGAGAGTATAAGAGTAAGTAGTGCTTATGGTTTAATAGTGCTAACTTGTAGGATTACTTAATTGGACCAGTGAAGGGACTTAGAATGAGAATATGGTGTTTAAATTGAGAGATAGAGCAGTTCTAAGGGAAAAAGTGAAGAGCAGACTTTGTGGAGCCAAGAATAGTTTAAACCCAATTAGGCGGCGCTGCCCGTTGTTGCGCTATGCTCAAAAACGCGCAAAACTGCGCAAAAGAGGGTTTTAAGAGAGGAAGATGAAGGAGTTTTGGAATTGACCCAAAATGGTCAATAAAACTACAGTTTCAAGTCAGTAATCACTCCCACAGGGGCAGGCAGGCTGCTCAATGTTTTTCACTGCCACTGATCAACAGAGAGACTTTCCTTTAGCCCAAGCAAAAAATGGCCTCACAGAAACTTACAAACAGTTCAAGAACAGCAAGCCTGTAACTGAACTTTTTTAAATCTCAGAAAAGTGGGAAAAAAGCAAGATTTTTTTGTTTTTTTGTTTTTTCAGAGATAGCAGAGGTTAACAAGTATCAACAAGTTATAACAGTGCAGTAAATGACCCCACACAAGAGTGCTAGGCCAAAGACAGATAAAATGCAAGTTTTGAGAAAAACGATTTTAAAAATAAGTGCAAACAGGAAATTCAGTAAACAGCTCTAGGTTGTGCTCTAAATACAGTTACTAATGCAGAAATCAAATTTAACAAGCCAGAAAATGTTCAAAATAGGCGGCTATGCAGAAAAACTTAGCAAATAAACAGAGGAAAAATACTTAAAGTCTCAAAAGTGGCTCCTTTCTTCTCTCAGCGTTTTCTCCTCTTGGTGGGTGCTTCACCAACAGCCAACAAGCCTGAAAAGATGCCAAAACCATGAGGCAACCAGGTTTTAAGAGAGGAAGATGAAGAAGTTTTGGAATTGACCCAAAATGGCCAATAAAACTTATTTAGAATATTCTAGCTGCCACCCTTATAAACAAAAGGCCAGTATAATCAAAGGACAGTGTATAAGGGCGGCTAAAATGACTTCAGAATTAAAAGAAATGGAGGTGGAACTTGAATTTATTGGGAATATGCTCTTGAGAAGGTATTACCCTAGTAACCTCGTTAATAACACTATAAAATATGTTAGGTCTGAATGGGGTACAAAATACAAGCCATTATTAGGTAGTGGAAGTGTGAATTTACAGACAAATGTAATTGATATTCATGAACCTAAGAATGTATATAATCGGTCATGTATTTTGCAATATGGAAATTTTGTCAAGGACATTCGGAATATTATTACTAATATTTGGAATATATTGAAGTCCAACGACAATATTTATAAATTAATAGGGGAACAACCCTCCTTTGTATATAAAACCGGTTTCAATCTTAAAAATTTATTGGAAATGAATAAGTTCTCATCTGAGTACAAATTCGGGGGGGGGTGGAACACACAAATGTGGCAACTGCAATCAGTGTTACGCTATTATGGAAAATGTGGAGATAAAGTTGGACAACATAAATCAGACTGTAGTGCACTTCCAGTATGGCAATTGTCGTACCCAGCATGTGGTGTACTTAGCCAAGTGCAGCACATGCCCCTGTTTCTATGTGGGAAAAACTGACAGGTGTCTTAGAAACAGGATGTACGATCACATGTACTGTATAAAGAAAAAAGATGAAACAAATGCCTTATACAGACATTTACAAAAATGTCCTGGATGTAAAGAATTCAAATTTGCGATTCTTGAGCAAATAAAAGGGAATCCTAGTGGGGACAGTATTACTAAGAGGTTGAATGAGAAAGAGACTAAATGGCAAATTTTGTTGAATTCTACTATTCACCCAGGAATAAATGATGGCATATCATTGAAGGCCATACTGGAAGCAAAAGCGTGAGGTTTAAAATAATTGTCATTTTTTTAAGTTTACAAATAAGTAACTTGATAGCAATATGTTCGATAGAAGTGATAAGTGTGTTAGAATAGTTATATGAATTTCAGTCAGCACAGTGCACTTTAAGAAGAGTAAGTTTGTTGCTAATTATTTGATTCGTTCAATAATTGAATGGTATAGTTAAATCAAGTGTGGAAGTTGAGGAGATGTTCTGAAGAAGTCTATGTGATAGATGAAAGTGCTTAACTCACAGTTTTTAAGAGAAGTTTTTAATAAATTCGTGGTTATTTTAAATCATTTTAATTTTTGGTAAGAATTATTGGATCCGGAACCCTTTTCAGCAGATTGAACTAATATATTTCTTTTTTTGAGTATTGTTTTAAGTTTGTTAGGATAGGAGCGACATATAAGAGAGTTGGCAATAAGAAGGTGGTGATTATAGTTTTTCTTGACATACCTGCAAGGAATCCATTGATCCTATATAAAGGAAGTCTAGTTTCTGGTGTGTAGATTTAATGGTGTACAGTATATGCTGGTCACATTTGAGACTGTCATCTGTTATAACGCCTAGAATTTTACTCTAAGTTACAGTTTCAATGACAGCATTATTTGCTGATTTTATGGTTAAAAAATTGCTTTTGATTTTGGCAACTTTTTGAGGTAAAAAGCATTAGCTTAATTTTCTTGTGGTTAAGAATGAGGTTTGATTCTTTGAGCCAGGTTTCTACAGAGGAGAAAGATTTTTTTGGGTAATGTCTTGGACCTTATTTATTGTTGAGGCTACACATATTAATGTTGAGTCATCTACATAGTGAACTAAACTAGTATGGTGAGTGGAGGTGTGGAGATCATTAATAAATATATTAAATAGGTGCAGACCCAGGATAGGTCCCTGAGGGATACCTGTAGTAACTGGTTTAAAGGATAAGTAGGTTTGTTGCCATTTAACGGCTTGTTACCATTCAAGTGGACTTCCATATCGGTCTCCTACAGAAGGCTCTAGAGCATCATCTTGTTGCAAATCTTCTTCAGATGTCTCCTTATTCTCCCATTGCTCCTTAATGCGAGGACCCATAATTCCATTACGCTGCAGTATTTCCAATGTTAGACTCACTACACTAAATCCTTCATTTCATAGATAATCAATAACGTCAATTTCTATTTATTTATTTTCGACCTTACTAATCCTCTTTTCTACATTCCCCCTTTTTTCTCTTATTCTTTTCATTGTAAAATTTTCCATATCTTAGGAGACTGAGATTTGCCTGTATTTCTCTACAAATATCTTTGGAGTAGCTTTTTGCATTGTTCGGTTTGGTTTATTCCTTTTCATAAATATTGCACCATATCAGGTCTCTTTTTCTTTCCCATGTCCATATTTCTTTTTTGTATCTTTCAAAAATCACTGGGTTTTGTTCTTTATATTTTTTCACTTCCTCTATCACTTCTTTTACCAGGTGGCCCAAAGTTCCATCTTCTATGCGTTTTTCAAAAATATGTTGTATTAATGAAAAGATTTTTTAAGCATTTGACAGTTTTTCTAGTGCAGTTATTTTTCTTTACCCAAATCTCTCTCTCAATCTTTCTGCATATCCTTTGGGCTTCTTGCATACTAGTAACAATACATAATGTCTTCCTTATCCTCAGTAATCCACTTTATCATATTTATGGCTTTTTTTAGCCTGTCAGTCTTTGTGGTCTGTCTTCTAATTAACTTTGTGGTTGATATTTTAGCTTGTCAGTTTTTGTGGTCTCTGTCTTCTAATCACCTTTGTGGCTGATATTTTAGCCTGTCAGTTTTTGTGGATTTTGTCTGTAATCACCTTTGTGGCTGATATGTGCAGGTGTGCTTCTGGGTCTGCAGTCAGGGCCTGCTAGTACTATAACTCACCCAGCCATTGCAGGAGCATCCAGCTGGAAATGCACCCCAGACATCATCAGTCTCTACAACTGATGCTAAGTGACCACAAGGGAAACCTCTTGGATACTATCAGAAGAGCATTTTGCCTCCTGAGTTATAGCTACAGAGGCATCCAGTGATTCTTCCAGCTCACCAGAAGCAGGGTGACCTCTATCGCCCTGCTGAGAGGCAGGCCTGACAGCCACTGATGCTCAGCATTGAATGATGCATGCTGAAGTCACAGCTGCTATTCCATGAGGAGCAAATGATATCCCCATGAGCATGGATGATTATTCAGACATCACATGATACATGTCTCAACACAGCAATGAGTTGCTACAAAATGGCTCTGTAGCACACATCCACATTACTACAAGTTTCATAGATGCCAAACATGAGCATATAGCACACAGCCCTGGAACAGGCAGGGATGAGTAGGATCACACAACCTTTGCTGATAGCACTGTACATTATGTTAGTAGATCCAAGACAGGTGGAACAAAGGGTCTATATTATATAGTTGAAGCTTTAGGCAATCAAATACCTAAAGCTCAACAACAAAACAGTGAAAGCTGTAAACATCAAATGGCCACTTTCGCTAATTCTTTCGCTTGGTCAAAGAAAAAAAAAATTTCAAACCCTAATCGAGTGGGGAGCTTCACCCCCCACACCCCCCCTAACTAAATATACCAACTCCGAGACCGCTCTACAGTGGATAAAAGGGCAGATTCCCGATAACGGCCAAGCTAATTCTTTCCCTACGAAAGACTTTGCGGAAGTGGCCGTTCGATGTTTACAGCTTTCACTGTTTAGGTGTTGACCTCTAGGTATTCGATTGTCTAAAGTTTCGATCACCTAATATAGACCCACAACAAATCCCCCCATTAATATATCAGCCGTGATATGAGGCCAGAATTAGCATGATAACAAGTGGCGTCTCCATTTTTCACAACACCATCCTAATACAAGTATCTGTAGAATCATGACTTTACTGCATTAGGATGATTGATTCTGACATAGATGAAACAGACACACTGAGGGAAGACAAGACGGTAATGAAAACCTGCAATCTGCTCAACAGCCAGAGTGGATGGCAGCAATTTATTATTTATTTATTTATTTATTGACATTTGGTGACTGGGAAAGTCTGACTGGGTCAGAAACCCATTTTCAGCAGAGGCCCCAGGAGAAAAGCTCCAACAGTAACTTAAGAACAATAGCAGTAAATTTATCATCAAGTTTAAGACATTGTTACATTGTTTTAGAGATTATGTTGTAGAGTATGTACATAAGAGTTTTACAATTAGATAATTTCACAAAGTATATAATAGTCATTAGATTAAAAACACAGAACATTATGTGGCTTTGAAGATAGCCCAATAGTAACTTAAGAACAACAGCAGTAAATTTATCATCAAATTTAAGACGTCATTACATTATTTTAGAGACACATAGGCTGTAGGGAATGTACATAGGAGTTTTACAATTAGATAATTTTACAAAGTATGTAGTAGTCATTAGATTAAAAACACAGGACGTTATGTGGCTTTGGCGAGGGGACATAATAAATACACATCAAGAGTTTAGAGGATAAATGTAGAATTAAAAAAGGAGGGGTAAGTTACTAGGAAATTATGTGAGCTGTCATATTAAGTAGCTCCAAGAAGAGAAAGCAATAGAGCCATTTAGAAAATGCTGTATATGGGTGTAGGAATAGATCACAATGACATGAAACTATTGTGCCAAGCTGTGCAGGCACACAGGGGGCAGTACAACACACACATAGGGCATGATGACCCCTTTACATTGGCAGAGGCATGGCAATTAATTATGTGTGTGTGTATGTGGGGGGCAGGGTGAGCATTGAATGTTGATGCAAAATAGTTGTCCCAGTTACAGTCCCATAGCTATAGTGTGTATTGGAAAGGGATGAAGTGTCAAGGTATAACAGGGAAAAGGTAAGTAGGCAATTTGTGGGATGGAGAGACAGAGCACATTCATATGGTATATTCACAGGTAGCCATGCTCACGCCCTGACTGACATGTATAAGCCACAGGCATAGAAGAGTTGTCATGAGCCCAGGAGTGAGGTAACAACTGGAAAAGTTCACAACTTAGGAGACCGAGGTGTTGCTGCAGGACTGCTGCACACGTTATATGTACCTTGGTCAAAGATAAAGTAGATAAGCCTTTTCACAGTGTGCCAGGAAGTGTTACAGCATATCAATGCTATGGGCAGTCAAAACAGGAGTATGCATCAGGTTTGGTGAAAAGAAGCCATAGTGACATTGCTTGCAATAATTGTAATAAGGCAAAGGAAATAGCCTATGGTTGCTGCAACATGGCATTGTGTCCGTCCACTTATATGAATGATGATGAGGGCTGCCCCATATCCACCACTTAACCCAAGTGGGTAAGGCTATATCTGATGCACAGTGTGGCTGGTCCAGGTAAGTATTGCATAGCTTGAGTTTGACAATACATGAATAGATAGTTTAAGTATTTTTTCTCCATCATGCCCCATACTTGTAGTCAAGATGCCTCCTCCTCTGTGACAGCACCTTGCACCATGATGTATTGTGCTGCCTCTGCCTCACATCAGGTCTTGCTCTTGCTTGTTCATCATCTGACTGGCTGTTCTGCTTCTAAGCCACTGATCCAACAGGTATGGTGGGGCCTGCTGGGATTGATCCCTGCTGTTTATGCTATTTCCACACAACCATTTATGTAACATGGCACATACCACAAATACACTAATTAATACTGCAGTGCTCTTCCAGGTGCAACTATGTAGCTGAAGCATCATTTGAGTTGATCCAACATTTATTCCACATTGTTCCATGTCTCTGTCTGTACAGTATTATGTGCATGTCTACCATGGTCTGAGGTTTGCAGATTAGGGTTATCATCAGTGGCTCCAGTGCATACATCTCACTCCACTGCAACATACAAGGGTGGTAGCATTACATGTGGCCTGCGATCTTATTGCATGGTGACTGTATACAGTGGACACTATACCTACGTACATGTGCACCTACCAGTTACATGACCTTGCAGAAAGTAAATCTGTCCAAAGTGTTAGTACAGGTTGGACGGGTCCCCTATGGAAGATCGACAGCTGACAACACCGACACCCACATCGCCGACACCAAAACACCGACACACGAAACATTGGCAATGGGGAAATGGTAAGTCTCCATAGTGCGGAATGGAAAGATTTTCATTCCTGCACTGTAGTGCAATCTCGGAGTTAGTATATTAAAGTTACGGGGGGTATGGGTGGCAAAGCCCCCCATTGCTAGCAAAAAAAAGGGAATGTTATTTACCTTTTTTCTGCAGTAGTGCTGTTTTCGGTGTTTTGTGTGTCGATCTTCTGTGGGGGATCCAGTTGGACATGTACTATATATGAGAATCATGGGAATAACCTAGGTGGTGTACAAATATGTTATAGATGACCCTGTACATTGCAAACCGTCTGGCAGTTGAGGGAGTAGAAGCATCTCTTGTTGATGTATCCAGAATCCTGCAAGCCATATGAGGCCTTGATTGCCATGTGTGTGTGATCATCAACTCCTAGAACCTCAGAGAAATGGGAAATATTGTACAAAACAGAAGTAGTGGTAGTGACAGTTTGTTCCCTGCAGTCCTTGGGAACAATGTGGTCCCCCAAATGCCGCAGCATAATGCCAAATAACTGGTAGAAGCTGACATCTGTAAAATTCATAGCATGTCCTTGTAGGTCACAGAAAGGCCCTAATGAGTAGAGTGATTATAGATGCACACACCTCCCCTTAATTAATTCTGCATATAGCTGACACAGTTCAACAAGTTCCAGTATGGTTTCTCTTTCTAGAAGGAATTGGTCCACAATGTCCTGGCTAGCCTTATGATGACATGTCAGGAAGTGGGAGTGTCATCTATGGTGATGCTGAAGGCTGTGGCACACATCTATGGTGATGATGATGGCTGTGGTACACAGAATTTGTCATGTTGCAACTGAGAGCCTTGTTGCAGGCAAAATATTTCTTGTGATCTACATGTGCGGTATGTACTATGAAAGTAAGAAACATATCACTAATACAAAGATTGACACACGTTGCTACCTATATTTTCTTTCAGCCCCAAATGAGCTGAGTGGTTCAATTTATATGAAGGAAGGAATGTACGAAAAGATTTATTTGCCTTGCCAAACATCTGATTTGGCAAGCTAGAGAGGCTTGTTGTTTTACAAAAAACTGGATCGGTTCGTCAATATGTAAATTAGAAAGGATGGGACTGGTGGCTTGAATATTTATGCGATTTTATGAATTTGCGATTGGGTAGTAGTAGTAGTGTTAAATTATACATTGCAAGACCATTCTGTCCTAAATGCAGGGTTGCGTTTGCATTACTATGAAGGGACATGATTGGTCAAAAGATAAAGTCTACTCTTTCGCTAGAAAATGGTCTCTTTTTGAGACTTTTGATTTGATGGAATTTACAACTGAACTTATCATACTAAAGTTGTTAACACACATGATTGGCTAGATGTAAATAGCTTCATGGAAGTTAGCAACCTATTGGTTGTACTTCTTTTTAAAAGCAAGATTAACAGTTCTAGTTTTATGATCTGAAGAAGGCATATTGCCGAAAGCGCTTATCAGACTGTAAAGGACTGAGTTTTATTATTTTTACTGCTGAAGGTTGGGGGGGTGGCTTAATGGCTAAGGTGTTTGCCTTACAGATGCAAGATGTAGGGTTTGAGTCTCACAAGGGATACTTGGCTAGGCTTAAAATAGCTCGTAAGGGCAGTTAGCTTAGTACTAAACTATGAAGCTATGCTCTCTTTTTTGTGGAATAAATATCGTTGATTTTATCTTTATATTTCTGTGGAATTTTGCTGTGGTGGATTACCGGAGGTTTTTTCTTCTTTTCTGCAATGTAGTGCATACTCGGAGTTGGAATATATAATTGGGGGGGGGGGGTTGTGGGGGGAGGCAAAGCCCCCACCTTGGTGAGTTTAAGATAATGTAATTTGTGTTACAATTGCTCGGGTGGCCAGGAAGTTTTTTCCCTGAGAAATCTTTTCAATGATTTAAGTGTTCGCTAAAATGGTATTCGATGCTTTAAGTTTAACGAATAGGTGTTCAGTGAATTGGGGCTTCAATGACATGATATAGGCTTGTTTTATACTCCTTCCTTGCTATGCAACTTATTATTTACTTTTTATTTATTTGTCTTTGTTTACCAGCCAAGCCTGACTAGGTAATACCCATTTTCAGTGGAGGCCCAGGGATAAAAACTCCACTTACTTACATTGCATTATACTAAGTTCCAGTTATGCACAAAGTAGTTACATTTCTATTTACATTTATACACAAAAGGTTGTTACATTTATACATTTTAGGATTTTACATAGGTAGAAGTTCATAGTGTCATAGGTTCATAGGATGATACTAGGCTATTGCCCCAGAGGCCGTAATAAGCCTAGCCAAAAATGTTGCCCATGTTTCCACAAAGTCAGCACCTGTTTCCACTGTCTAGCAAGGGCACAGGTGGGATCCCAGGGGTGTATTTTCTGTTTCCCATCCAGTCATCCAGGTTCCTCTTAAAGAGGGCTAGAGAGGTACTCTGCAAGACATGGGGAGGGGGTCTATTCCACAGATGGGGGAGTCTTTGAGACACAAATCTATCCTGCCAACAAGTTCTATTAATGTCACAGACCATGTTGAGACCTTGCTTGTGAGTTGTGTGAGTGAAGTTCTTCTTACGGATATGCATCAACTCCATCAAGGCCGAGTCTGAAGTGACCTTGTATGCCAGGAACAGATCACCTCTGAGCAATCTGTACAACACTGAGTAGAGGGACAGGGCTTTTAGCCTATCTGTATAGGATAGGTGTTTGAGACCCTGGATTTTCCTGGTCAGGAACCTCTGTGGTCTCTCCAGCTGCTGCATGTGCTTGCCAAGGTACATGCTGAAGGTGGCAGTATACTCGATAATGGGTCTGAAAAGAGAGGAAGTACATGAATGTTATGACCTCCTTGTTCCTGGATGAAATACCCTTACTTATGAGGTGGGCCATGTAGAAAGCCTTCTGTACAATGGAGGCAACGTGGTAGCAAAAAGTCAGGTTGCTATCAACCTGGGTGCCCAAGTCCCTCATGACTGATTGCATGCTTAGTACATTGTTATTAATGTGATAATTAGTGGGAATGCCATTTTCCCCAGAGGGGATAATGATGCATTTCTTGGCATTCGGTTTGAGGCCATGCTTCTGGCACCAGTCATTAGTTTGGGTAAGGCCCTCTTGGAGGATGTCCACATCACTAGGGGAATTTAAGATAGTGCCCAGCTTGCAGTCATTTGCAAACTTGGGCAGCCACAGACCACTGATTTTGGCTTGCACCTCAGAAAAGTATATCCCAAACAATAGAGGCCCCAAGACCGATCCTTGGGGTACACCGCTTGTTACGGGTCTATTACTTGAGGTGGCTTCCCCTTTTTTGACTGGGTGGGATCTATCAGTGACAAGTTAGCTAGATGCCTAGCTCGAAGAATTTATCTATTATGCCCGAGTGGGGAATAGTGTCAAAGGCTTTGCCTAGGTCACTGTAGATGGTGTGCACCTTCTTCCCCTCGGCCATGGCTTTGGTGACTGTTTTGAAGACGTCGACCAAGTTTAATAGGCATGATCTCCCTTTGACAAAACCAATCTGTGTGGGGTCAAGTGTTTGGAGGTTGCCAATGTCCTTGTTTAGACGGTCCGTGATAATTTGGTCCATGGTCTTGCAGATCAGGCTAGTTAATATATTTGCCTGGGTCAGTGGATGCTCCACTTTTGTGTAGAGGGATGACAGTGGCTATCCTCCATTCATTGGGATGAAGCTGGTGCTCAAGCTTTGGTTGAATAGGGTACCTAATGAAGCTAAGAGCTCATGCCTCAGTTCATGTAGAATGCAGCCAGGGATGTTGTCAGGTCCCATGGAGACTGTATTTTTTGCCTGTGAGAGGGCATTAAAGACCTGCTCCCTGGTGATGAGGAGAGGGAGCAGGTGCTGGGGATGTCCTGGGGGGTGAAAGCTGTCTGCCAGGAGGTTGGCTATATTGATGGCATTTGTATATGTGTGTTCTTAACTACCAGTTCAGAGCAGATTTGGGTATTACCTTTGAGATTGTGGATATATGTGAAAAAGGCCTTGTGATTGTCCTTAGTGGATGTGGCCAATTTGGACTCGAGGTTAGCCTTAGAGGATTTCACCAGTGACTTAATTTGCTTGTTCAGACAAAGGAGAGATTACTTCCAACTTGGCATCTGCTCCTTCTTGGTCCTGGACAGCAAGTTACTAAAGAGAATTCCATGTACAACTAAGTGTCTTGTACAGGCAGCAGTTATGTATAAAAATTGTTTTGTCATTTTAGTGAGAGGTTGAGAGAAATCCACGGTGGTACAGCACTAGCATTGTTACCTCACAGCAAGAGGTTCTCCTGTTCGATTCTCAGCTGGAGTGCATTCTGTGTGGAGTCTACATGTCCTCCCTGTGGTTGAGTGGCCTCTGAAAGACATGCGTGAATGGGTGTGCCTTCGCTGAAGGTTGGGCGTCGGGCTGGCATATCGGCACCATAAAAATCGACTGTCAATCATTAGCAGACCGGAGTTCCGCTGTGGCGACCCCTAACCGGGAAAAGCCAAAAAGAAAAAAGTGAGAGGTTGAGAGAATTCCGTTTAAGGAGGGTATCTGGAAAATATCATACGGTGAACACAAAGTCTCAACCTTGAGATGTGCAGGACCAGGATTAGTTAAGATGTTGTTTAACAAGTGGTTTAAAACTATTGAGTTTGTCAGAGAGTTTTATTTGTGTGGGCATACTATTCCAGAGTTTACCAGTCCACTGAGAATAGAGTGAATCTCCTGCAACATTATTTGACTTATTTGTAAGTAATAAGAACTTTTTACTAGGGTGGAGGTCCCTTGCTGGACTTTAGGTTAGTAATAAGTTATGTAGTGCAGGGGATTTATCTAGATGATGAATGAGTTTGTGTACTGTGGTAGTTGTGTAATTCAAGACAGTTTAATTGCTTTAAGATATTATGATGGTGAGTCCTAGTGGGAAGACTGGTAGAAAATGTAGCTATTTTACTGTAGCAGGAGCCAAGTTTCTTTTTTTAAGTTTGTTAGGATAGGAGCGACATATAAGAGAGTTGGCAATAAGAAGGTGGCGATTATAGTTTTTCTTGACATATCTGCAAGGATCCATTGATCCTATATAAAGGAAGTCTAGTTTCTGGTTGTAGTGGAGACAACAATATGATAAAATCTCCGAAAGAACAGCAGAATGGCGAAGTGTTGGTAACCGGACCCTCTAATGGATCCAAGGGTATTGCAAGTCTCCGGTTTAGTGAATGTTTTAAACGGAGAGACGATGGAGGATCGGATGACGAGTTCAACATACCTGGAGCAAAACCAAAATGGACAGTTCCTAAAAAAACTTATTCAGTGACCGGACTGGCTGCTGAAGCATGTACTGCTAACCCACCAGTTTGCAATACCAATAATGGTGTTAAAGACAATCACAGACAGCATAATTTGGACATTTTTTTTCAAATGTAATTATGATTTTGAAAATAATTCCTGTAAATATAGTACGGATACATATATTGCGAAAAATAAGGATGATGACAGAACTTTAAAAGATCTAATTTATGAGTTTGGTAAAAAATTAGGTACAGTGAAGAGCTTACAGCTCGACAACACATACTTAAAATGATGTTTGGAAGTTGTACCTATGGGATTAAGGTTTTTTAAACAGCTCATAGGGATAGAATTGGATGATTCCAACATTTGTGAATGTAATCAACTGTTTGACAGTTTTGGATTTTCATTCATTGAATTTATTATGAAATGCAATGATAAAAAATATGTGCATTAATACCTGAAATTGAACAGTTAAATGAGATTATAACACAGGATTTATTATTTTGTGAATGAGAGTCGTTTTTTCATAAACAATATGATTGGATTGAAAAAAATTGTCACAAGCAATTTAATAGGAAATGTAAGAAATTACAAAGGGATATAAAACAGTATCAAAATCAATCAGCCTATAGATGGGATGCTTATAGGAGAGAGGACACAGAACAGGAAAGAAAAATATAATACTAGGCAGGAAGGTTACAGTGAATATAACAACAATAGAAACAACAATTTTTTAGGAGAAAGGGATCACCAGCAGGAAACAGGGGAAACAGTTAGTAATGGAAAACAACAATTGGCGGGAAAAGAGATTTTTGAAAGGTGCAAGGAAATTAGGGGGGTGGACACAATTGTGCAACATAATGAGGCTCATTTTAGCATGGGAGACTTTAGTGTGTTCAATTATACAAACTTTAAATAATCCAATAATTGCGGCTAGGAGATAACCAAGGCGTCTAAACAGCTCGTGCATAAAGTGTTGACATAAACATTTAAAACTCCGTATCTCTTAAAAGGAAAAAATCTGTTTATTGAGTAACAATACGGTGAGCGCTCACCGTATTGTTACACAATAAACAGATTTTTTCCTTTTAAGAGATACAGAGTTTTAAATGTTTATGTCAACACTTTATGCACGAGCTGTTTAGATGCCTTGGTTATCTCCTAGCCACAATTATTGGATTATTTATCAGCGTATTTTTGGTGGGCAGAGAGATATTCACATTGCGGGAGACGTTAGTTTATTGCCTTGTTATTTATACAAACTTTAAATTGGAATGTGAACACTTTAGTCTTTTTTCCAAAGGAATGAAATATGTTCCGTCTTCCAGTTGCAATGTTGTAGATTACATAGCGGAATTCAAGTTATATATGCGAAAATTAAATTTAGCAGTATATTTTCAAGATAGTAATAGAACAATGGTTCATAAAATGTTTAAAAAAGTCAGCACTTTTGTTCCAGCTATGAACCACACTTTGGCTACATACGAAAAGGTAGTGAAAGATGAACTATATAAATCGGTCAATAAAATTAATAAAGAGAAAAAGAATTTTAATTTAACAAAAAAGGAATTTGAGTCCTTGAAACAACTACAACAAGACAATCAAATTATTTATTTATTTATTTTACATTTGTTAACCGGGAAATTCCGACTGGACCAGGTCCATTTTCAGCGGAGGCCCGGGGAGAAAAGCTCCAACATCAAGTTATACAAATACAGTACATCCAGCATAATACACAAAACAGGTTACATCATGTATGCTGAGCATAGTAATATAACAAGAATTAATAAAAACACTCCAGGTAAAAGATATAGAACATGGGTAAAAAGACAATGTCAGTCATACTTTGGTAAGAAAAGAAAATATATCAAGTAAGATTCTACAGTTAAAAGTACCCTTTCAGATGACCAAGCCTAAAGGGGATCAGAGCTCCAGCATGTGATCAGAGAGGAATTTGGGGAGTTAATAGTAGTATGGGTAGGGTTATGTGATACAAGGACATAACCATGTACTAAGAAGGTACGATTTGAGGGAGTTTTTGAATATGGATGTGGAGGGGGCAGTGGACACAGATAGGGAAGAGAGTTCCAATTTCTGGCAACAGTGTGGGAGTAGAGCACTTTCCCTGCATTATTGTTAGCCTTGGTGATGGAGAGGAGAGATTTTTCACTGGATCTTAGGTATCGGTTTGTAGTATAGATAGTAAGTAGGTTGGATAATGAGGGTTTTCAGGATATTTGAGAATATTGTAGGCTGTGCCCAGCTGGTGATAGTTAAGTAGCTGTGGTAGCTCAAGCCATTTTAGTTCTTTTAGTGTAGCACAGTGATGGGTTCTATAGGTTGAGTTAGTAGCAAACTTGGCTATTTTATTGTAGCATGATTCTAGTTTGTCTAGGTCACATTGTCTGATTTGGGTAAAGATTGGTGCTATAATAGAGTTGAGAGGAGGTGGCTTTGTGCAAGAGTGACTCTTGCTTTTGTGAGAGAAAGGACTTATGCCTGTATAGGAGCCTAGTTTTTGTGTACTAGTTTTATGGTATGTGAGATGTGAACATCAAAGTGGAGATTATTGTCTATTTCAATGCCCAGAAGTTTGGTGTGGTTAGAAGGGAGATGGTGGTGCCGTCATTAGAGGTTATGGTAAAGGAGAGGGTTTTTTTATCTATTAGGGGTAAATAGTAGCAGTTTTGTCTTTTGGGATTTAGAATTAGTTGGATCCCAGATATCCATTTTCTACTGAGATAAAGGTATCTTGAGTGAGTGTCGTAGGGTGGTGGGAGATGAGGCGGAGCAGATCAGAGTTGAATCATCTGCATATTGTATGAGTGTGGCATGTTGTGTAGAGCATTTGAGGTTATTTGTGAAAATAGAGAACAACAGCGGGCCCAGTATAGAGCCCTGTGGGACACCTATGGTGGCTGGAAGTTGTGTAGACAGAGTTCCTTTCCACTGGACTGATTGTTGCCTGTCAGACAAGTAGCTTCTGAACCAGGCCATAGTAGAGGAGGTGAAGGATAGTGATGTTAGTGAGTCTAGTAGAATGGAGTGGGAGACCATATCAAATGCTTTTGAGAGGTCTAGGAAAATGGCTGATACATATTTGTTATCATTCCTGTGAAGGTTTATATAATTAGTGAAAGATAAAAGGGCTGTGGTAGTGCTGTGATGTGGACGAAACCGTGTTGTGTGGTAGATAGTAGATTGTGTGTGTTAAGAAATGTCATCACTTGCAAGTGGATGCATTTCTCCAAAGGATGGCAATATGTCGGTAGTTGGAGAATTCATAAGAATTACCTCCTTTATGGAGAGGAATGATGCGAGATACTTTCCAGAGTTTGGGTATGTAGGATTCTAGTATGGAGCGGTTGATAAGGATGGAGACAGGATATGATAAGGAGTCACTAGCCATTTTAGGTATGCAGCAGGTATGTTATCAGCTGCTAGTGTGGTTGGCTTTAGTTTTAGGAGGAATTTTGATAGTTGAGGTGGGCACTGGTGATAGGCTGAAAGAGGGTGGTGTGGAATAGGTTATGTTGTGACTGAGGTAGAATGTTTTTGGTTATTTGACTGGACAGGGCCAAGATGGATTTAGTAAAATGGTTATTAAATTGAGAAGCTGTGTCTAGGGTATTGTTAGTAGAGATGGGTGCTGGGGTTGTGGTTTTGCCTGGCTTTAGTAGGGAGTTAATGGCATGCCAGAATTTTTGTGGACTATTTGAATATTTCCTTTGGGCTAAGAAAATAGTTTTGTTTGTTTATTTTGGATTCAGCCTTGGCCTTGTTTCTAAGCTGTTGATAGTATTGTCTGGAGCTAGGGGTTTTGTCAGTTTTCCAGATTTTCCAGGCTTTATCTCTAGCTTTTAGTAAGGCTCTGGTGTCTCTATTTAGCCAGGGTGCGTAGTTGGCTTTAACTCTGATCTTTCTGCTGGGAGCTAGACTATTAAGGATGTTAGAGAAGGTTGTATTGAAGTAGTCTACTGCCTGGTCTAACCCGAGTGTCCGTAGTGGTTCCCAGTTGCAGTGGCTTAGGACAGTATTTAGGTATCGTGGGGTAAGGTTACGGTCATCTCGTACAAATTTGTAGACTACTGGTTTGGGGTGATTGGAGTGTTTCTGGAGTAGGAAGGTGGGGAGATGATCACTTAAGTCATCTGGGAGGCAGCCTACTGTATAGTTTTGTTTGGGATAGTTGGTTAGTGTCCAGTCCAGTATGGATTCTCTCTTTGTTTTCTCATCTATTCTAGTTGGTTCTTTAATTAGTTGAGAGAACCCATATAGATTGATATGTGTAGAGGGCTGCTGGAGTTACAGGTTGCCCAGTCAGTGTTAAGGTCTCCTAGTAGGATCGTTTCCTGAGGTAGATTGTCCTTTGTCCAGTGTAGGATGTCTTCTATTATGAGCGAGTTGTTGCCTGGAGGTATATAGCAGCATATTATATTAATCTTCTTGGTGTTTCTTATGGATAGGACAGAAAACAGGACTTCAGCAGTTTGAAAAGTGGGTTGTGTGGTGTGCAGGAGCTGGAGGTTAAGGGTGTTTTTAAAGAGAATGGCTACTCCTCCTCCTTTCCTGTTTGTTCTATCAGATCTAAGTGTATTATACCCTGGGGGAAGAAAGACTTCATCTTGGATACTGGGTGTAAGCCAGGTTTCTGTAATGGCGAATATATCAGGGTTGTAGTGGGCTATGAATGCATGTAGGTCTGTTAGCTTATTGGTAATACTTCTTATGTTGAGATTTAGGATTAGCAGGTCAGATGTTTGTCTAGCCGAGAGGGACCTGGATTTGGGTGAATGTCACCAGAGACTAGCAGAATTTGAAGGAGTGTCAGTATGTGTTTTTAATATTAATTGTTTGAGCTTGGTCTATGAGAGTTTTTCTTAGTGTGATGAGATGGTGTAATTTTTGTTAGTGAGTAATATGTAGTTGTAAGATTTATGATTGTAGGGCAGATGTAGAAGTCTGAGTGAGTTTGAGAGGGTGGGCTAGTGTGGGTAGTGTGATAGCAGTTGTGCAACGGTAGATCTGTTTGTAAGGAAGTTAGGAAGGTTAGCGATAGTAGAGCTAGTGATAGGGATGTGAGTGTGGGTAACATGATACTACTTTGAGTGAGAAGTACAACTAGGATTCCTGGTTGGTTGTGTGTGAGGGTAGAGTTGTGTTGCCTGGGAATGTGTTTTGGGAGTGGGATATAATTGGATTGGGGGGTGGAGGATGGGTGGGTTGGGCTAGTTGTTAGGGAATTAGGGGTTGGACTACTGGTCAGGTGATTAGGGGTTAGAATAGATGGAGAAGTAGTGGGCGGGTGGGAATAGACTCTAAGTGTTTCTTTAGGCTTTGGTAAGTATGTAATGTTAGCTTAAATTGTAATATGTTCAACTGAAATTTTAACTGTAACTTAATATGTTTGCACAAAGTTATAGGCTATGTTATGGGCACAGAGTATAATTTTCTGACATTCTTAAAAGGATATAGAATTAAAGCTGGGGTTAGTTACAGATGAAACAGGAGAGGAAAAGAAATGCTCTTTTATAGATTTGAGTATTTCTCAACAGAAACTTGACTTTCACTAACTGGAGAGCAATATACAACTGTTTAGTCCTGGTGATGTACTCATCAGTACAGAGGTTTGACTAAGGAACTATACAGCAGAAATATACTAATACACTCACTAACATTTGTTTAAGTTAATGCAAGTAAGGTATTTTACTGTCTAGACACTTGGAAGTTAAGCACCTACATTAGTATTTAGTCGTTTTAGTTGCAGGACAAGTGTCTGTGGGTGCCCAGTGCTCAAGAGAAACAACTGAAATTTCTACTGCTTGATATGGGGGGCAGAGACCTGCTTGACCTGAAGGATGGTTTGGATTACTGAAAGAAAAATAGAAGAAAAATGTAAGAGAGCATTAGGTTAAGGCAGCACATACTGTGTGACCAGTCAGATTGGATTTTTGTTTAGCAATAGTAAACAAGAATATGTGAATAAAATACACTCAATATTATTAAATTCTGGTAATTATGATATTGCATTCCTGAATGAGGTTAATATTGAATATCATAAGATTGATTTATTCTTACAGGATTTATTGTTGGAAAATAGAGTAGACATAGAATTATATGAATTTTTATATGAAAAAAATCCTGTCATGGCGACTATGGTGGGGATATATAAAATGTTACATCCGGTTTTTGGATGATATTTATATGTTGTGGAGTGGTTCCATGAATGAGTTGGATCAGTTTATTAAATATATAAATGAAACCACTGAGTATTTAAAATTTACTCACAATTTTGACACTAAAGGTATCTCATACTTGGACACATATATATATATTGAAAAAGGACATTTTGCATCCAAAATCTACAGGAAAAGTATGTTTAGTAACACATATTTAGAATACTCTAGCTGCCACCCTTATAAACAAAAGGCCAGTATAATCAAAGGACAGTGTATAAGGGTGGCTAAAATGACTTCAGAATTAAAAGAAATGGAGGTGGAACTTGAATTTATTGGGAATATGTTCTTGAAAAGGGGTTACCCTAGTAACCTCATTAATAACACTATAAAATATGTTAGGTCTGAATGGGGTAAAAAATACAAGCCATTATTAGGTAGTGGAAGTGTGAATTTACAGACAAATGTAATTGATATTCATGAACCTAGGAATGTATATAATCGGTCATGTATTTTGCAATATGGAAATTTTGTCAAGGACATTCGGAATATTATTACTAATAATTGGAATATATTGAAGTCCGACGACAAGATGTATAAATTAATAGGGGAACAACCCTCCTTTGTATATAAAACCGGTTTCAATCTTAAAAATTTATTGAAAATGAATAAGTTCTCATCTGAGTACAAATTCAGGGGGGGTGGAACACACAAATGTGGCAGCTGCAATCAGTGTTACGCTATTATGGAAAATGTGGAGATAAAGTTGGACAGTATAAAGCAGACTGTAGTGCACTTCCAGTATGGCAATTGTCGTACCCAGCATGTGGTGTACTTAGCCAAGTGCAGCACATGCCCCTGTTTCTATGTGGGAAAAACTGACAGGTGTCTTAGAAACAGGATATACAATCACATATACTGTATAAAGAAAAAAGATGAAACAAATGCCTTATACAGACATTTACAAAAATGTCCTGGATGTAAAGAATTCAAATTTGCGATTCTTGAGCAAATAAAAAGGAATCCTAGTGGGGGCAGTATTACTAAGAGATTGAATGAGAAAGAGACTAGATGGCAAGTTTTGTTGAATTCTTCTATTCACCCAGGAATAAATGATAGCATATCATTGAAGGCCATACTGGAAGCAAAAGCGTGAGGTTTAAAATAATTGTCATTTTTTAAGTTTACAAATAAGTAACTTGATAGTAATATGTTCGATAGAAGTGATAAGTGTGTTAGAATAGTTATATGAATTTCAGTCAGCACAGTGCACTTTAAGAAGAGTAAGTTTGTTGCTAATTGTTTGATTAGTTCAATAATTGAATAGTATATTTAAATCAAGTGTGGAAGTTGAGGAGATGTTCTGAAAAAGTCTATGTGATAGATGAAAGCGCTTAACTTACAGTTTTTAAGAGAAGTTTTTAATAAATTCGTGGTTATTTTAAATCATTTTAATTTTTGGTAAGAATTATTGGATCCGGAACCCTTTTCAGCAGATTGAACTAATATATTTCTTTTTTGAGTATTGTTTTAAGTTTGTTAGGATAGGAGCGACATATAAGAGAGTTGGCAATAAGAAGGTGGTGATTATAGTTTTTCTTGACATACCTGCAAGGAATCCATTGATCCTATATAAAGGAAGTCTAGTTTCTGGTGTGTAGATTTAATTGTGTACAGTATATGCTGGTCACATTTGAGACTGTCATCTATTATAACGCCTAGAATTTTACTCTAAGTTACAGTTTCAGTGACAGCATTATTTGCTGATTTTATGGTTAAAAATTGCTTTTGATTTTGGCAACTTTTTGAGGTAAAAAGCATTAGCTTAATTTTCTTGTGGTTAAGTATGAGGTTTGATTCTTTGAGCCAGGTTTCTACAGAGGAGAAAGATTTTTTTGGGTAATGTCTTGGACCTTATTTATTGTTGAGGCTACACATATTAATGTTGAGTCATCTACATAGTGAACTAAGCTAGTATGGTGAGTGGAGGTGTGGAGATCATTAATAAATATATTAAATAGGTGCAGACCCAGGATAGGGCCCTGAGGGATACCTGTAGTAACTGGTTTAAAGGATAAGTAGGTTTGTTGCCATTTAACGGCTTGTTGCCATTCAAGTGGAATTCCATATCAGTCTCCTACAGAAGGCTCTTGAGCATCATCTTGTTGTAAATCTTCTTCAGATGTCTCCTTATTCTCCCATTGCTCATTAATGCGAGGACCCATAATTCCATTACGCTGCAGTATTTCCAATGTTAGACTCACTACACTAAATCCTTCATTTCATAGATAATCAGTAACATCAATTTCTATTTATTTATTTTCGACCTTACTAATCCTCTTTTCTACATTCCCCCCTTTTTCTCTTATTCTTTTAATTGTAAAATTTTCCATATCTTAGGAGACTGAGATTTGCCTGTATTTCTCTACAAATATCTTTGGAGTTGCTTTTTGCATTGTTCGGTTTGGCTTACTCCTTTTCATAAATGTTGCACCATATCAGGTCTCTTTTTCTTTCCCATGTCCATATTTCTTTTTTGTATCTTTCAAAAATCACTGGGTTTTGTTCTTTATATTTTTTCACTTCCTCTATCACTTCTTTTTCCAGGTGGTCCAAAGTTCCATCTTCTATGCGTTTTTCATAAATATATTGTATTAATGAATAGATTTTTTAAGCATTTGACAGTTTTTCTTGTGCAGTTATTTTTCTTTACCCAAATCTCTCTCTTAATCTTTCTGCATATCCTTTGGGCTTCTTGCATACTAGTAACAATACATAATGTCTTCCTTATCCTCAGTAATCCACTTTATCATATTTATGGCTTTTTTTAGCCTGTCAGTCTTTGTGGTCTGTCTTCTAATTAACTTTGTGGTTTATATTTTAGCTTGTCAGTTTTTGTGGTCTCTGTCTTCTAATTAACTTTGTGGCTGATATTTTAACTTGTCAGTTTTTGTGGTCTCTGTCTTCTAATCACCTTTGTGGCTGACATTTTAGCCTGTCAGTTTTTGTGGACTTTGTCTGTAATCACCTTTGTGGCTGATATGTGCAGGTGTGCTTCTGGGTCTTCGGTCAGGGCCTGCTAGTACTGTAACTCACCCAGCCATTGCAGGAGCATCCAGCTGGAAATGCACACCAGACATCATCAGTCTCTACAACTGATGCTAAGTGACCACAAGGAAACCTCTTAAGAAGAGCCTCTACAGAGGCATCCAGTGCTTCTTCCAGCTCACCATAAGCAGGGTGACCTCTATCGCCCTGCTGAGAGGCAGGCCTGACAGCCACTGATGCTCAGCATTGAATGATGCATGCTGAAGTCACAGCTGCTGTTCCATGAGGAGCAAATGATATCCCCATGAGCATGGATGATTATTCAGACATCACATGATACATGTCTCAACACAGCAATGAGTTGCTACAAAATGGCTCTGTAGCACACATCCACATTACTACAAGTTTCATAGATGCCAAACACGAGCATATAGCACAAAGCCCTGGAACAGGCAGGGATGAGTAAGATCACACAACCTTTGCTGATAGCACTGTACATTATGTTAGTAAATCCAAGACAGGTGGAACAAAGGGTCTATATTATATAGTTGAAGCTTTAGGCAATCAAATACCTAAAGCTCGACAACAAAACAGCGAAAGCTGTAAACATCAAACGGCCAATGGCTAATTTTTTCGCTTGGTCAAAGAAAAAAAAATTTCAAACCTTAATTGAGTGGGGAGCTTCACCCTCCACACCCCCCTAACTAAATATACCAACTCCGAGACCACTCTACAGTGGATAAAAGGGCAGATTCCCAATAACAGCCAAGCTAATTCTTTCCCTACGGAAGAATTTGCGGAAGTGGCTGTTCGATGTTTACAGCTTTCACTGTTTAGGTGTCGACCTTTAGGTATTCGATTGCCTAAAGTTTCGATCACCTAATATAGACCTGCAACAAATGCCCCCATTAATATATCAGCCATGATATGAGGCCAGAATTAGCATGATAACAAGTGGCGTCTCCATTTTCCACAACACCATCCTAATACAAGTATCTGTAGAATCATGACTTTACTGCATTAGGATGATTGATTCTGACATAGATGAAACAGACGCACTGAGGGAAGACAAGACGCTAATGAAAACCTGCAATCTGCTCAACAGCCAGAGTGGATGGCAGCAATTTATTATTTATTTATTTATTGACATTTGGTGACTGGGAAAGTCTGACTGGGTCAGAAACCCATTTTCAGCAGAGGTCTCGGGAGAAAAGCTCCAACAGTAACTTAAGAACAATAGCAGTAAATTTATCATCAAGTTTAAGACATTGTTACGTTGTTTTAGAGGCAGATTATGTTGTAGAGTATGTACATAAGAGTTTTACAATTAGATAATTTCACAAAGTATATAATAGTCATTAGATTAAAAACACAGAACATTATGTGGCTTTGAAGATAGCCCAATAGTAACTTAAGAACAACAGCAGTAAATTTATCATCAAATTTAAGACGTCATTACATTATTTTAGAGGCATGTAGGTTGTAGAGAATGTACATAAGAGTTTTACAATTAGATAATTTTACATAGTATATAATAGTCATTAGATTAAAAACACAGAACATTATGTGGCTTTGGCGAGGGAACATAGTAAATACACATGAAGAGTTTAGAGGATAAATGTAGAATTAAAAAAAGAGGGGTAAGTTACTAGGAAATTATGTGAGCTGTTATATTAAGTAGCTCCAAGAAGAGAAAGCAATAGAGCCATTTAGAAAATGCTGTATATGGGTGTAGGAATAGATCACAATGACATGACACTATTGTGCCAAGCTGTGCAGGCACACAGGGGGCAGTACAACACACACGTAGGGCATGATGACCCCTTTACATTGGCAGAGGCATGGCAATTAATTATGTGTGTGTGGGGGGGGGGCAGGGTGAGCATTGAATGTTGATGCCAAATGGTTGTCCCAGTTACAGACCCATAGCTATAGTGTGTAATGGAAAGGGGTGAAATGTCAAGGTATAACAGGGAAAAGGTAAGTAGGCAATTTGTGGGATGGAGAGGCAGAGCACATTCATATGGTATATTCACAGCTAGCCATGCTCACGCACTGACTGACATGTATATGCCACAGGCATAGAAGAGTTGTCATGAGCCCAGGAGTGAGGTAACAACTGGAAATGTTTACAACTTAGGAGACTGAGGTGTTGCTGCAGGACTGCCGCACACATGTTATATGTACCTTGGTCAAAGATAAAGTAGATAAGCCTTTTCACAGTGTGCCAGGAAGTGTTACAGCATATCAATGCTGTGGGCAGTCAAAACAGGAGTCTGCATCAGGTTTGGTGAAAAGAAGCCATAGTGACATTGTTTGCAATAATTGTAATAAGGCAAAGGAAATAGCCTGTGGTTGCTGCAACATGGCATTGTGTCCGTCCACTTATATGAATGATGATGAGGGCTGCCCCGTATCCACCACTTAACCCAAGTGGGTAAGGCTATATCTGATGCACAGTGTGGCTGGTCCAGGTAAGTATTGCATAGCTTGAGTTTGACAATACATGAATAGATAGTTTAAGTATTTTTTCTCCATCATGCCCCATACTTGTAGTCAAGATGCCTCCTCCTCCTCTGTGAGAGCACCTTGCACCATGATGTATTGTGCTGCCTCTGCCTCACATCAGGTCTTGCTCTTGCTTGTTCATCATCTGACTGGCTGTCCTGCTTCTAAGCCACTGATTCAACAGGTATGGTGGGGCCTGCTGGGATGGATCCCTGCTGTTTATGCTATTTACACACAACCATTTATGTAACATGGCACATACCACAAATACACTAATTAATACTGCAGTGCTCCACCAGGTGCAACTATATAGCTGAAGCATCATTTGAGTTGATCCAACACTTATTCCACATTGTTCCATGTCTCTGTCTGTACAGTATTATGTGCATCTCTACCATGGTCTGAGGTTTGCAGATTAGCGTTATCATCAGTGGCTCCAGTGCATACATCTCACTCCTCTGCAACATACAAGGGTGGCAGCATTACATGTGGCCTGGTGTCTTATTGCATGGTGACTGTATACAGTGGACACTATACCTACCTACATGTGCACCTACCAGTTACATGACCTTGCAGAAAGTAAATCTATCCAAAGTGTTAGTACAGGTTGGATGGGTCTCCTACGGAAGATCGACAGCTGACAACACCAACACCCACATCGCCGACACCAAAACACCGACACACGAAACACCGACAATGGGGAAACGGTAAGTCTCCATGGTGCGGAATGGAAAGATTTCCATTCCTGCACTGTAGTGCGATCTCGAAGTTGGTATATTAAAGTTACAGGGGGTGTGGGGGGTGAAGCCCCCCAGCTAGCAGAAAAAAGGGAATGTTATTTACCTTTTTTCTGCAGTAGTGCTGTTTTTCGTGTTTTGTGTGTCGGTGTTTTGGTGTCGGGTATATGGGTGTCGGTGTTGTCAGCTGTCAGTCTTCTGTAGGGGATTCGGTTGGACATGTACTATATATGAGAATCATGGGAACAACCTAGGTGGTGTACAAATATGTTATAGATGACCCTGTACATTGCAAACCGTCTGGCAGTTGAGGGAGTAGAAGCCTCTCTTGTTGATGTATCCGGAATCCTGCAAGCCAGATGAGGCCTTGATTGCCATGTGTGTGTGATCATCAACTCCTAGAACCTCAGAGAAATGGGAAATATTGTACAAAACAGTAGTAGTGGTAGTGACAGTTTGTTCCCTGCAGTCCTTGGGAACAATGTGGTCCCCCAGATTCCGCAGCATAATGCCAAGTAACTGGTAGAAGCTGACATCTGTAAAATTCATAGCATGTCCTTGTAGGTCACTGAAAGGCCCTAATGAGTAGAGTGATTATAGATACACACACCTTAGTGTCTACACACTCCCCTTAATTCTGCATATAGCTGACACAGTTCAACAAGTTCCAGTATGGTTTCCCTTTCTAGAAGGAATTGGTCCACAATGTCCTGGTTAGTCTTATGATGACATGTCAGGAAGTGAGAGTGTCATCTATGGTGATGCTGAAGGCTGTGGCACACATCTATGGTGATGATAATGGCTGTGGCACACATCTATGTTTATGTTGAAGGGTCTATAGTAAAAGACAAAAGAGGTGTTAAAGCGAACACCTCTTGGTCAACACATAATGAGTGAACGCACTAAAGTGCGAATGCTCAAAACAGAGGTTTCATTCCCTGGGAAAGAAACCGCTGGCACAAACACACACACACAGGAATGATAAGTGCAATGTATGATGGCATCTCTGGTCTAAGCTGGATAGTTGCCTAGCAGTGTGAACTTCTTTTTAGCATCAAGTTTTACATGTAAGAGCCATTTGGTGGATGGCACCCAGGCAGCCATAGAAGTTGGATGATTTTTCTTATTTGAGCTATGTGCAGGTTGATACCGATGCATTCACACAGTGCTGCTTGAATTACACATGCTCTCCAACATACCTGCTTATGTAACTACAGGGCAAAGCACAACTTGTTGGGCATGGATGGCTGACCTGTCCCAGCTTGCTGAGTCTCCTGCTATCTGTAGGAGCCAGTCTGGAATCAATTTGGGCTGCCTCTCTTCTCCTCAGGTGGGTTACCAGGTATTAGCCTCTCAGTCCCATTCTCATTATCTCTTCCAGCACCCTGATCACAAATTGATTCTGGATTATCTGTATCACGGTCAAGGTTTTATCTTTCTGTCTCGTTGAGCTGTTCTGCAGTTTTTGTGCTTTGTTTATTTGCAGATTACAGAATAATAAAGTATCACTAATAGAACTGGGGATAAATTCTACATTCCCATTGTCCCCTCTATTTTGCATGTTTTATGGTCTGTTCCCTGTTTAGGGTGGCCATGGTGGTGCAGTGGTTAGCGTTGCCGCCTCACAGCAAGAGGTTCTCCGGTTCGATCCTCGGCTGGGGTACCTTCTGTGCGGAGTCTGCATATCCTCCCTGTGGTCGCATGGGTTTCCTCCAGGTGCTCCGGTTTCCTCCCACACCCCAAAGACATGCTGTAGGTGGATTGGATGCCCTAGGCATGAGTGTGTGCTTGTGTGTGCGTTCTGTGGAAGGTTGGATGCTGGGCTGGCAACTCGACACTGTAAAAAAACACTGCCAATCATGAGCAGACAGGTGATCCGCTGTGGCGACCCCTAACTGGGAAAAGCCGAAAGAAGGAGAAGATGGTCTGTTCCCTGTTTATCCCTTTCATTCCTATTTGACTATTTTTTCTAAGTTCTTACCTTACTGACTATTTTCTCTGAATCACAAAGACCTCTTCTCCCACCTGCTGAGTGCAACACTTTCCTTCTGATGTCAGCTTTGCTTAGTTGTGATGGTTTTGCCAGTTGGCCTGCATGAATCACAGTTCTGTGCAGACTGTAGCTGTCCTCTTGTACAGGAATGTGTGTTGGACTGCTACACAGTGATACTTCCACATGCTTCTACTTAATCCTGCTCATTGCCTCTTGCATATTCGCTGTCTGTATTGCTTTCAACCATTTTTGGATAGAGGAAAAACACAAGGAGACCATTTAAGTCCGTGATCCAAGTAGCTTTTTGTGATGCTGCTCTTTCTCCTCCACTGACTGACTCAAAAACTGACCAATGATAGGCTTGCTTTTCATAGGAGAAGCAAGGATGCTGCATGCTGCATGCATCTACATTCAACAAAGCCAGAAGAGGTTTCTTCAGAGCATGGACTTTGCACTCTATGTAGGCTTCCTATGAGGAATGGAAATGCACCTTGGAACTGCTGATTTGAGATGCTTCTTGGTCCTGTTCTGTACCGTAGTTTCATCTTTTTGCTTCTGTCTTTTCTACACTGTTGAGCTAAGTCCTAAAATATGTCACTTGGTGTAGATTTCTTTAAAATGCTTGGTATAAACATGCTAAAGAGCACGGATGAACAGAAGAACAATCAGAATGCAAGGTTTAGCCAGCCACCCTTAGTCATGAGTTATGAAATGTGTTGTCATCAGCATAGATGTTCATGGAAAATATATCTGGATTACTTTGTTTTCCTTTAGCAACATTAATCTTATCATACATGGACAATGCGTACCATCGTCTGCGTCTTAAGTATATGTCAGTTGTGGTAAGAATGGCCTTGCTAATAATGCCTTGTGGTGTAGCTAACATCTATTGCTGCATCAAACTTTTTACATTTCAGAGGCACCTGCATTTCTGCTTACTGAGGTGATGTCACAAACAGAATTCACCTTTGCTGTTTGCTGTTATCTTGTGGACAATCCCAGCTGCTGCCCTGGTGGGTTAGGGGATACAGTATCTCTGTTTTCGGAACTGATATTGTAAGCCTGGTTTGATTCTACTGATATCTATTTAGGTCTCAAAAAACAGAAAATTCAACTTTCTAGGCAACTATGGAAAAATATTCACCAGTTCTGTCTGCATTTCTTTTTTTCTGGCACTAATTTTTGATAGTCTAGTAAATTTCAGGTGATACAGGCTATAAAGGAATGTACCACATAACAGTTTATTTCAAGTTTCTAATGGCCAGTTAAAGCATGGTAACAATAGGATTTATCATATCAAACTACAGCTAAATATCATTCCAGTTATGAGATATGCTAACATCTGTAAAAGTTCCTATTACACCACACTACAAGCCACATACAGTGGATAGAACTGCATAAAATAGTGTTAGCTACTTCTCGGCTGACACTGCTGCAGAAAGATTCCTTAAAAGGCTACATCCCTTATATTTGCAAGTTTGTCTGATTCTCACAACTCCACTTGCAAAATCTAAAATGAACACTGCATCCCCCCTGCACAAAAAATGCATATACTTTAAGGATACAGACTGCATATCTCTCAACTGGACAGATTTTCACAGAATGTCCAGATTTTTGCCTCATACTTTTGGTCTGTTTTTCATAAAATTACTGTTTTCTGGCAAATTAGTGGTAAATCATTAAAGACTGAAATTCAGAAATAATGACAGACATTTGAATTTCAGGCTTTATGTCCTTCAGAAAATTCACACTTATGGAAAACCTGTTATTCCATCAACTTTCTAAGTGTGAAAGAGCAATATTTAACAAATGTCCCTATTTTTGAGCCTTTGTCCCACTTATGGCTTTGTCCAGATTCTTGCTCTAAGAGGTTGAGAGGTATGACAGACAGCATTGTATGTAGGCAATTTTTGGCAAACCAGTCATAAACTTTCATTTATGAGCCATCAGTCAGTACCACTGTGACTCCATGACTCAGTTCGTGATGTGCTACATGACCAAGGATCCCCTGCTGCAAGCAAATGAAATACCTTGTGAATTTCAAATGGCTGTTACTTGAGTTTACTGGAGTTTGTAGTTGTTCAAAGGTGAAATTTTCACTAGATTCTACTTTTATACATAGAGACATAAAACTAACATTTCGAGAAGTGCTCTGCAAACAAGACTATAGACTTGCAAATCTGCAACAGAACTGCAAAAACAATATGCAGTCATTTCATTTTTAGCTGCCTTTTCCTTACATGTTTGCAAAAGCAGCACATGACTATTTAAATAAATAGATACTATTACTTATGGAACTCATTTTTCAGACAACACTTAATGTGGGATGCTTTCCTTTGTGCCAGACCTTAACATGTTATCATTTGGTATGTGAGAATGAATACAATGTTTCTTTTGCCATTGTATTATGTTTTTCTGTCCATAACAGTATGAAAAAATACCATATCTGTCTGTGTGTTTGCTTGGTATGCATGAGAGCTTAAGTGATTGAGAAAGAGAGAGACACACACACACACACACACACACACACACACACACACACACACACACACACACACACACACACACACACACACACACACACACACACACACACACACAGATAGGGCTGACTGCAGCATGCAGTCCAAAAGCAATACATCTATTAAAAATAAGAAAAAATAAATATTTGTTTGACATATTAACTGACTTTAATCCTCCGTGATTTCCATTATTTTTAGACAGTGCCATTCTAAATCAAAGTACAGAGAAGCACCATGAGTTATGAGGCAAAATCAGGGACAGTAAAGGTGTGTGCGTGTGTGTGCGGGGCTGGAACGTCTTACCTTCTATGATTTTTTTTTAATCATTTGCATACAAGGACACATCGGAGGATGTGTTTACTCAACAAAGTGTCTGTAATTGTTGTGTGCATGTATTATAGCAAGTATGAAACTTTAGGTGGAGGAAATATTTTACACCAAAAATATTATAAAGTATGCAGTAATAAAAAAAATTAAAACAATTTAATAGATAGCCCATTCTTTAAGAGCAATAATGCCCTCCAGGCTCTGTATTATTCTGTAAACAAAGCCCTTCACTCCCTCAGAACACCCCTGAGCATGCATCATTTACACAATAACACACGTCCTGACAGGTATTAGTGCTTGTTTACTGGTTTTACTAGATCTATCATATTTTTCAACGTATTATGTAAGTAGAAAGAAAAAATGTATTTTGAGCATGAAGGTGTTCATATAAATGTGTGCATGTGCACATGAAATTGTTGGTGGGGAGGTGGATTATGTGGAGTAAGAGCCATAATTTGCTAATTTCTAACAATCATTGTGTAGTATTATAAAATAACTAGTCTGTTGTATGAGGCACATATATAATGTATAACACAACAAGAGAATGTGCTGACAGACAGTGCATAAAACAATATAATGAGATATTTCCATAGGGACACTTCTATAATTTACACCATGTGCTGCTGGCTTTTTGGATCAATTTGTTTCAAAGCATCTCAATGAACCAATATTAAAATGTATCCAATTGGGCACTGAGGTTGCCCTCTAGCACTACACCAAAATAAAAGGACTGTTACTCGCAACATCACTAACCAGTTTACCCCATTAAAAGAGGTTTTGACCCCAAAACAAATGCACATTGATTAAGTTAATGGAGTAGAAGAAACTGCCATTGCTAGTAATGCAAACAATCTGCAAATTGTAATTAAAAGTTCAAACAAGTCATACTTGCAAATCTGAGCACCAACTGATGGCCCTTAGCCCTGTCAAGAATGTTACTGCTCAGGACTCCTTTTTCTGTGCTTTACCAGTGTAGTTTCTTTATGTTGGTCACTCATAGCCCTGCTGTGCCTTACAACTGTATGCACCAAATGGGTGATATAATGTGAGCCATTGAATCAGTTATATAAAATAGTATTAGCCAAAATGCCACAGCACTGTCTATAGCCTTTTCCCTTCTCCTACAAATATGACACAGATACTTGTTCTTAATGAGTGTGTTTTGTTGCTTTCTCTCCATCCATCGCCCCCACCCTGAAAATAACGGTTTATAATGCAGCTTTTGTTCCTTCTCAGTAAAATAGCTGACAATAACTTAGCATATTTTATTTATTAAAAGTGTTTTTCTTGTGCGTTTATGCTCTTACATTGCTGATTGACTTTCTGGCGTGACTGCATTTCTCCTTACGTGACCCTTTTGCTTCTCTGTCAGGTTTGCTTATGTCTCCAGATTAGCATTCGGTTTGCCAGTCTTCTCTTAAGAATTACATCAGTCCTCTTCTTCTTCTTGAAAATCACACAGGGATATTCTACCTACACTTACAAGGTAAACATTTTCTCTTAGCAAGCTTCTGTAAAATACTGAAGAGGCATTTCCATTTAGTGTACTGAATTTTTTATTCTCTAACTAAAATATTCATTGCATAGCCTGGAAATAAATTGTGCAAATAGATAAAACTGAGTATGAACATTCATAAATGGTAAAGAAAAAAATGAATGATGAGTGTGTTCATACTCAGTTTTATCTATTTACACACACACACACACACACACACACACACACACACACACACACACACACACACACACACACACACACACACACACACACACACACACACACATATATAGATGGGTATTTTGTTGAAACTGGACTCACATAACTGAAAATGCAGCTTTTATTTAGCTCACAAGTTGCTTTATCCATACTTGCAAACATACCTTTCAACCTCTTAGTGCAAAAAACCTGGACAAATCCAAAGATACTGGGGGCAAAGCCCAAAAATAGGGACAGATTTTAAATATTGCTCATATAAACTTAAAACATTGCTAGAATAACACATTGTTAGCGTGCATTTTCTAAAGGACGTGAAATATGAAACTCAGTTATATGTCATTATTCAGTGACTTCAATCCTTAGTGAGTTGTCAGAAAATCACACATTTTATGAGGAACAAACTGCAAATATGAAGCAAAAATCTGGACATTCGGCAAAAATCTGGATAGTTGAGAGGTATGCTTGTAAAGCTTATTTCAACACTCAAGCTTCATTCCAGGACAATGTGCCTCCATTCAGATGCTAATGGATTGATCATGCCTTAGAAAATCCATCCTTTTATGCAAGATCAGATTACATAATGACCCATTAATCCAGCATGAAGGAGCTTCTCTAACTATTATCTAGCATTACCTGCCGACTGCTCTTAAAGAAACAGAATGGCATTATGCAATGGTAGCCAGGCATACTCTTTGTAGTCAAAGTGTACATTTTGTCTTTAAATCACTCAGAAACATTGTAGCTTTTTCAGGCTGTACTATGTCTGCAACTGCTTAACAACATATACATAATTTGTTTACAAACAAGATTTCTAATCAAAAAGCAATATCTTTAATAGTTTTACAGAGAAGACCTGAAATGATTGCATGCATTTATTAACTGCTGGGGACAACCTTTTGCAAGATGTGCCTATTTTTTACATGCCAGGTGGGTTGGAGGGCAGTAAAAAGAGTCTGTTAGTACAAAATGGAATTTTCTGGCTACATCCCTGCTTTAAAGCCACATTACGTAGGAATATGCTATTTTTTCCCAATATTTACATTACATACGCATTCATTACTCCATCCAAGTCCTAGCTAAAACCCCTGGCTTTTGAAGTGAAATGGAGGTGTTGCAGGACCAGGACAACCTGAGTTCTTGTTTGCAATACCAGAACTATGTTATATCTCAAAATCAAAGGGCTGTCTAGAAAGAGCCCATCTACCTATAGCATGGAAATGAAATAATAATAGGGAATGATCAGTTGCTAAGAAAAAATGTTTACAAAGTAAAACATATCAGCGAAAGTGGACATCCTATGTTATTACAGGTGGTGCAGTATTTTCTTTCTGTCTCACTGAGTTTGCTGCTTTAAAAGTATATTGGCTGTTCCTTTCTTGTCTCCAACCTTCTGCGGCAATACTGTCTCCAAACCAACATCTAAGACATCAGTATAAACTGTGAAAAGTAGCTAACAGTTAAGCAAACTAGAATTCGAGCATAAAAGTGATTTCAGTTTATTAGACTTCATCAGCATGTACCAGATATCAAACCTTTGTAAGAGCCTTTCCCTTTGTGATATGCTTTAATGGGTAAAGTATGGAAGCAAAATATTTAACAAATTTCTGTCAATAGCTTGCTAGCCCTAAACAATGATCTGACCTGCTTCTTTGTGGGTGAAATTGGCCATCTCTTTATGGATTCTATTTTCTCTTTCTGAGGTCATATAATTCCCACCCCAATCTTATACCCTGACTACTTTATTTCTGCCACAGGAAGTTCATTCTTCTTAGCCTTCACTGTTAAGCCTCCTTTCTTGATAGCTGTTATAATCTGGAACTGTAATATAGCTGAGCTATTATCCTATAAATAAAACATTTTGAAACTGAAAAAAAAACAGACTGTACTCTAAGGAGATGGTAACCCCAGCCATCAGAGTTCTCTGTCGCATAGCCCAGGTATGCTGCTACTTAGGGGTCATAAGGCTCTAGTATCTTATTCATTAGCCACTGAAAAGTGCCTGGAGCATGTAATAAAAAGGTCACCACACTGAAATGGCAGGCATTCCCTGCTACACAGAAAGCTTTCTTTTTATTCTGTGTTGTCAAAGAAACCTGCCAGTACCCATTAGTAAAGTCTAAGGTGGATAATTATCTTCCTTTACCCGATCTTTTTAATTTCTCCAAATCTGATATCATGACGGGAATGGACCCCATTCCTAAGTCAAAGTATGATTAAAGTTCATGAAATTAGTACTGTTTCACTCTTTGATGTCAGCCAATAGTGCTCTTCGCAGCACCCGGAATGTGTCCAGTAATGACTCCTTCTGCAATTCGTACAGAGTTACATGTATAACATAACTAAATATCATTGCAGACTCTTTTTTATAACACCTGCTGCTCCTACTACTATTGGAACCATCTGGGTATCTTTCTTCCACATTGCTCTCGTTACTGCCTGCATATCTTGATATTTTATAACTTTGTGTCTCTCTGTACACAAGGCACTGTAGTCACTGGGGTGTGGCGATTTCAGTGATTAATGCTACTTTTGTTTTCTTTTCTTGGACCACTATATCCGTTTTTCTAGCATCTATCTTTTGAATTGTTGGTAATGGATGATCCCATGTGATGTAGACTTCATCATTTCCCATGATGCTTTGTGGCTCATGTTCCCAGTGTTTTTCAGCTACTTCAGTACCATAATGTTTGCACAATCCCCCGTGCAACAGTCTTGCCACATTATCGTGCCTTTCAGTATACAGTCCTTCTGCCATTAATATCCAGCAACAAGGTGTGCAACTGATCTTTGTATAAGACTGTCAGTATGGGGAATAAGATGTGTCAAATTTTGACATGTGAATTTCAAATGTCCAGATTTTGCCCTCATATTGTTTGATCTGTTCCTCATAAAAGTTGTGGCATTCCGGCAAATCATTCAAGATTGAACTTACTAAATAATGAAAGACATTTGAGTTTCCGACTTCATATCCATCAGAAAAATGCATGATAATATAAAAGAGCAATATGTAAAATTTGCCCCTGATTTAGGCCTTTATTTTGGGATTTGTCCAGAATTCTTGCATTAATAGATTGAGAGATGACACACTCTTAAGGTGTCTAAAATCCCCACAAAACCAGCCAGAGTCATGGTGTATTGGGATAAAGGCCTAACAAGAACCCATGCACCTGGGGTTTGATTAGCAGCTGGGGTGTCTGAGGTGCTGACAGGGAGGGATGGTCATGCCCATCAAGGAGGGAGGACGTTCATCAGAAATGCTCCCTCCTTTTGGATGCTAGCTGTACAAGAGCTCAAATAATGCAAGCTCCACTGATGCCTTTGGCATCTCTCTTATTGCAGACAGCAAGAACAGTGACAATTGATCCCAGTTTTTATCATCTACTTTGATTACTTTTATTAATATGAATTTCAATGTTTTTTTGAACCTCTACTAAATTAGTTTTGTAGATGGTGAGCTGACCTGCTAACTGCTTTACTTGAAAACATTGGCACAGTTGCTGCTTAACTCTTTAAATAAATAGTATGCATTTGTCAGTAAGTATCTCTTTAGGAATATTCATGGTAGAGAATAATATAAATAAATAAATAAATAAATAAAACTACTCTATCATAAGGAAAGACAGGTCCCATAAAAAAGGGGGTGGAGTAGCTTTCCTATACTCATCCTCATTGTCAGTTACCCCCTATAACAAATCTATTCCACACTTTAAAAACGCTGAACTACTCCTCACATTACTCCAAGTTAACCTACATAAACACATATGTATAGCCTCACTCTACATCCCCCCAGGGGATAATATTTCTACACTTGAAGATATCCTCTCCTGGCTCTCCAACAATATTAGCAATGAAACAATAATCTTAGGAGACATGAATATTAACTGGGCCTCCATTCAGTCTCCTAAAAACCCTCTTAATATCAACCTCTACAATTTTTCACAGCTAATCAACTCTGTAACACACCCATCAAAAAACTTCTCTAGCGGCAGTATTCTAGACTGGATTCTAATCTCTCATCCCCATTATTTCTCTGACAGTGGCACTCTTCCTGATCCCCTTAGTGACCATATTCCCATCTTCACTCATCGACTCCCATCTCTCCTGCATCGCACCCATAATTATATTACTATCCGTAACCAAAAAAACTTTAACCCAACAACCATTTCAAACTCTCTAAAAGCAATTAACTGGAATTGTCTAAAAACATTATCTCTAGATAACGCAGTTGCCCACTTCAACTAAATATTCCTAAAACTACTTGACTCACATGCACCCTTAAGGACTAAGAGAATTAAAATTAAAACAGCCCCTTGGCTAACCAAAAACACACTAGCAACTATGCGGCACAGAGATAAAGTCTGGGCACACTACCAGAAAAACAAATCCCCCCTAGTCCATAATGAATATAAAATACTTCGAAATAATGTAAAAAAGCTCATAATCTCTGATCGACAAAATTACTTCTCCACACTCCAAAACAATAATAAATCAAACCCTCAGAAATTCTGGAAAGGTATCTCTACTCTCCTTAACCCCAGCAAACAAGACACCCCTACCCCAGACCCAAACGCTCCTGACCTAGATTTGGCTACCCAATTTAACTCTTTTTTCATTGAATCTATTTCCAAATTAACATCATCTTTCTCTAATACCACTAAATTCTCCAATACTCCCCCACCAACACTCTACCCTGCACTGCTACTACTTCCTCATTCCCATCTACTAACTCTCGTCCCTCCACTCCTTCTCCTACTCTAACTACTTCATTATCTTCATCTGCCCCTAATTCCCCCTCTTCACACTCTCCTTTTCTCTCATTAAAACCTATACCCACTTCTACTATAAAGAAACTCCTTCTGAAACTGAAGCCATGCACTAATGCTCCTGATAACATCCCTTCCTACTTTCTTAGCAAAGCTGCTGAAGCAATCGCCTACCCCATTAGCATCTTAATCAACTGCTCTATCCAAGAATGTATAGTACCCCAAATCTGGAAAAAGGCCTATATCATACCTTTACATAAAGGTGGCAACAATAACAATGTTACTAATTTCCGCCACATCGCTATCCTGTCCCCCATCTCTAAACTCCTAGAAAAGTGTATTCAACTACAACTCCTTCCCCATCTCTTAGACAATCACCTACTAACTCCCACACAACACGGATTCAGACCAAATCATAGCACTATGACCACCCTCCTCTCCTTCATTGAAATTGTAAATAAAGCCCGTGACTCTGGCCAAATTGTTTCTACCCTACTACTCGACCTCTCTAAGGCCTTTGACACTATTTCTCACAGCCTGCTACTAACTAAACTCTTAAAACTTAACCTATCTCCCTCCTCTTTGAACTGGTTCTCCAGCTACTTATCTGACAGATATCAAGCAGTAAAATAGAAAAAGGCCACCTCCTCATTTCTAAATACCCCTGCTGGAGTACCCCAGGGCTCCATACTGGGTCCCCTTCTCTTTAATATATTTATAAATGATTTGCGCAACTCTATCCCATTCTCAGACATCATCCAATACGCAGATGATTCTACTATTATATGCTCTGTCACTTCTATCCCCTCACTCCTAAAACTGACTCAAGATGCTTTTACAACCACTGAGCAATGGATGAAAAGAAATTACCTAGCACTCAATGCCTCTAAAACCAAATTGATGTTATTTACCCCCTCCAAAGTAACCTCTTTCGATAAAAACACATTCTCTATCACTAGTCAAAATAACTCACCTCTGGAACTGGTGTCAGAGACCAGGTTACTTGGGGTCCAAATTGATAGCCAGCTCAAATTCAACTCTCACCTACAGCTAAATATAAAAAAAACCCATCAAAAACTAGGTATGCTCTACCGACAAAATCATTACCTTACACCTGCTACCAAAATCACTCTCTCTACCTCATTTCTTATCCCCTCCCTTCTCTATGGAGCTCCACTCCTAACTAATCTACAGTCCTCTCTGAAAACACAACTTTCCTCTTGCTACAACAAACTTGCCAAGTTCGCTACCAACCACAAGTCCTCCACCCACCACTGTTCCTCTCTCCAAAAACTAAAATGGCTAGAGCTACCCAGTTATCTCACATACACTCAACTAACTCTTGCACACAAGCTCATTTTCAACCCCTCCCTCTGTCCCTCCCTTTCATCAGCCTTTAAAATGCACCTTCCTGATAGAGTATTAAGGTCCAACAATCAAAATCTATTAGAAGTATATAAACCAACTCGTCCCCCAGGCAAAAATCTTCTGTCTTATGGCCTCGCACGCCTTTGGAACTCCCTACCAGCATCCATTCACACCACCCCCAACCATTTTATTTTTAAAAGATCTCTTCATTCACATCTAGTATCCCAGTGGGAATGCTCTTGCTCCCACCCCACATAACTAACACTTGCAATTTCCATCTTCGTTCTTTTCCCTGTTTTCCTCCTGCATTTTTTTCTTATTATTTACTCCTAACTCATACATATTATTATTCCTATGATATTTGGAAAGAACCCACTAGGCCACACCTCCTAAGTGTTTGTTTCCTAATATGTTATTATTTCTCAGTATTTTTGTGCAATACTTCCTAATATCTTATTATTTCTCAGTACTTTCATGCAATATTCCTTTTAGTCTGTATTATCTATTAATTTCATCACTAGTCTGTATTAATTCTAGTTTTGCTGTATTATTTGAAATTGTTTTTCTTGTATCTTTAACTTTTGTATAATTGTATAATTTGTATAACTACTATGAATAACCTACTGTAACCTATTTAGTTTTGGAGCTTTTCTCCCCAGGACTCCATTGAAAACGGGTTCATTTTGGCCCAATGGACTATCCTGGTAAACCAACTGAAAATAAGTAAATAAAATAAAAAATATCATAATTTGTCTGGTAACAGACATAACATTAGCCTTATGTAATGGTACAGACTCTGGACATTTTGTGATCTTGACTGCTATGATTAAGATATATTGATACCCACTGTTGGATCTTACTAATGCCTCAGAAGTATCCATAAATGTCCATAACAATTCATTCAAATTCACTTCTGTCACAAATGTTGGAATAAAAGGACTTATGATACCTCTCAACTGCTCTAATTTCAGCTTTATTTTTATTTTTGTTTGTTTGCACCCCTGCTCTTATTTGAGCCTTGACAGCTCCTAATCTGAGATCATTAATTTGCTCAATTATATAACCAATGAAAGACAATTAAAATGAAGCACTGGAGCAGCAGACCATCAAGTGACAAGGCTTCATAATCAGCATCATCATCGTGTGACAATGATGGCGAACTACGGGTGTATGTTATCATACTGGCCAGCTTCCAACTCAGTGGCAGCAAAAAACATTTTAAAAATGACAGTATCAGCCAGCTTGGAGCCCAACTAACCACATTGTGTATAAACTTGAAAAAGACAAGAGGTTAACACTTTAATTACATACCTTAAGGGATGGTACCACATAAGCAGGACTGGAAGGACTATAGCACTGGTACATACTTGTGGTACATCTACCTAATGTGTACTCTGTTATTACATGCCTAGCTATTAGGATATTTATTTTGAACAGGTATCCAGCTAACACCCAACAGAACAATAAAGGCTGCAGCAATAGTAGAAACTTCAGATTATTTTATGCAAAGGGAGAGCACTGCTTTGCAGCGTAGTGAGTGGTCAGACAGACACATACGACTTTTGTGACATTGTCTGTTGTGCAGGGTCTTTCAAAGGGTCTGATAACATCTAAAGCCAATTTCACCTAAACTCATTTCATTGAGCCCACGACTCAAAACCTTATTTCCTTAAAGATCATTTCACCTAACCTCATTTCATTTAAAACTTACTTCACAACAAATATACCATAAAACATGATTTTGCAGGGTGGCAAACTCCCCTGCAAGCCATATGTTGGGGCTTTGCTCCTCCACCCCCTTACTTATATACATTAAATCCATGATCATTCAGCTGTGGAGAAAAGAGAAAAAAATCCACAAACAGTGAATCAGCGCTCAAGAGGAAACACGGACATCTGCAGATTTGGGGCTGCAACATGCTGCTGACCCACACAATTCACACATACTGTGCTAGACTTACTTCACTAATAACCCCTATGATAAGAAGTGACACCATTGCATACTTTCTACGCAATTCTATACAGTTCTATACTTTTCAGTGAAATAAATTTTCAGTGTTATAAGTTTTCAGTGAAATGGGTTCGACCTTATGAGTTTCAGTGTTACAACTTATCAATGTTATGATGGGGATCCCTTTCAAAAACATACAATCTGCCTTGAAAAATGAACGTAGCTATAACACATAATACTTTGATGGCTATACTGAGTAATTTTCAATGGGAAGTATATCATGGTGTAACTAATAATATAATAAAGGAAGATGTAAATAACAGGTAAGTAAATTGTCATGCATGTATTAATATCATATCCGGTGCTCGGATAACATTCTGCATAGTAACACAGTAGTAGTATTTTACAATGATCATGGAAAGCAACATTTGGCACTATGGGAATGTTCTATGTGGAGACAATGTTGTGTGTTCACAAACAACACAGCACAAAGCATTTTGCAAAACTCTGGCAACAAAATCAAACATGGTGAAGTGATTTAAGAGGCAGATAAATTTAGCACAAAAGCCGCATTACTCATCTGTTCTGAACATATAAGATTTCTCAGAGTACAGGGCGTTCATTCCCACTATGATACTATGTGTGGCAGCCCTGTTTACTCTTAGCTGTATGTGCTATCGGCTGCTTTTAGAACTAGGGCCTACGATATTATATGCTGTCATCTTCTGCATGTCATAATGGTATGTGCACCTCCACAACCAGGACATTCTTTTTTTTCAAACATCTTTATTAAATCTTCATATTTTAAATGAGATGAGTTCACATACATTAATAAAAAAAGAAAACAAACCATAGTAACATTTGTCATTGTTATTTTCATGTAGTATACATATATGTGATGTTTTTAATAATTTTCATTCAGTCTAACATTATGTAAATTGTTCACATTCTGCCTTCCCTTAAACATCACGCCTCCTCCTGAACATTAATCTGCATGTATTGTTCCCCATAAATTATATTTATTTCTATGTAATTTGCTCTTTCCTTTTTCTAAAGATCCCACCTCAATTTCTTTTATCTCACTCAGTACTTCATTGACATTTGCTTTAGGTTTTGTTTTCCATTTTCTAGTAATTCTTTTTTGTAGTCAGTAGCATTAAACTTAGTAAGGCCTTACTATGCCTAGACAATTGAGATCCTACAGACTAGCTCAAAAATCATTTCCTTAATAAATCATTTGTTCCCCCAACAGTTCTGACAATGCACTCTGTAAACAATGTTTAAAAATCCTGTCAACTTGTTGCATGCCCAAAACATGCTCCCAATTACTTCTGTCTGTTTACAATCACATCTCCTTCATTTGCCATTTACCTGAGGAAACATCCTCTGAAGCCTGCTTGGAGCATAAAAATACCCATGCACACATCCTAAACATTCTAGATTTTGTTGCATACTTTGTCGCCATACAAATGCCCTCCCATTGTTCCTTTGCAAACTGCCGTTCTATTCTCTTTTCCCAAATTTTTCTAGTCTCCTCTGATTGATTCTTATAGTTATGCAATATTGTATATACCCCACTAATTATTCATATTTTTAACAAAAGCTTCTGTTCTAAACCCAACTAAAAACTGTACATGAGCCAGCCTTTCACTTAGCACTCCCCTATTCCTTTCTTTGCCTAGGCTCTATTATCAATCCCTGATAGGGAAGGCAGTCCCAAAACTGAAGTAAAATATTCTGTTTGGCTTTATCAAAGTGTCGTAGTCTTCCCTCCCTGGTTATTTGCTCTCATTACCTTGCCTATTCTTTCCTATTTTCTGTATCCATCATTGCAGTCATCTCCACTGGCATAATCTCTTTTTTTCTTTCCTGTGTTTGCTTAATTCTTAGAATATTTTGTTCTACTTTATGAATATAATATTCTGCATGTTTGTTTTAATCCTCCTTAAGGACACTCATACAAAATCCTACTCTTACTTTATTTCTCAACCTCCTTCATTGTTTCATCAACATTTCATTCCATTTTGATTTATAACTTTCTGCTTGAATTATGTATATGAGCCTTAACTGCATACCTTTAAAGTATCCCTTCAAATCAGGTAATACTAGATCCCTTGTTCTATGGAGAGAATCATCTTATCCCATTAAACTCTTGCCATCTTCCCCTACCAGATAAAATCCTTCAACTCGTTATTAATTATTGTCTACAACTTCGTCCCTGTTGATAAAAACAGTCCAGTCCTGTATATAAGACTAAGGACTAAAATATTCACTGCTTGTACCTTACTATCCATATCCATAATCAAGATCTTCCAACTTCTCAGATTTTGTGTTATCTTTTGTTTAATTTCTTTCCCCATAGTCTTAGCTATCATAACAAACTCCTTTTTGATCCATACCCCTAAATAATTTATTTTATCATGTCCTTATAAATACGAGTATTGCTGAACCAAGAGTTGTCATGTACAAAATAATATCATCTGTAAATGAAGATAGCTTTTCTTGATTACGATACCAGTTATATCCTTCAATTTGGGAGTGCCTTATTTTCTTTTATAATGGCTCCAAATATAAAGCAAACAACAAAGGGGAGAGAGGACATCTCTGCCTGGTTCCTCTGTTTAAACACAGCTTGTCAGAGAGGAACCTGCCCTAGCCCTTTATATTCTTTACTGCAACTGTGTGGACAGGAACACCATATATATATATATATATATATATATATATATATATATATATATATATATATATATATATATATATATATATATATATATATATATGGGATCTGTACTGATCACCGAATGGCAACATAACCAAAACAGATTCAGCCGGGCATACTTGTGCGAAAGTGCTTTTCACCGAAAGGCACTTTCGCGTAAGTATACCTGTTGCGGAGATCTCACTACAGTGGGGATAAGGGATAATTACATTCATTTTTTGAACAAAAAGATGTATGAAGACACTAATATCTGGTATTACTGACTGATTGTAACTCATGATTATTTACCAGAAAATCAAACTTTTTATGAGGAGCAGGGCAAAAGGATGAGACAAAGTCCGGAACATTCTGTAAAATCATGGACAGTTGAGAGGTATGAGTGGAGCCAGATGAGCATTAGCCACAACTATGAGACTGGACTTGTTTAGGTGTGGTGGGTGCCACTGCAGGGGTGACAGTGACCCAGTCTTTGGAACAGTGTATGTGATGTACATAAGCCTGATCTCTGACCATCCACCATGCATCTGGATCCTTTCATGGTCATAGAGTGCATTTGTGAGTATCTTCATGGATGCACCAATGGATGCCATGAGGCTACCTAGGACCAGAAAAAGTATGTATTTTCTGGGTCTGTATGAATCATGTCACTGTGCAAGCATTCCAGGTCTCCATGGAGTTCCTGCTGCATTTCCTCATGCAGACCACACAGGAAGTTTACCACCATTACAGTGATGTGTATAGTGCCTGTCTTTGCCTGGATAACTGATCTGTGCATCCTGTGATTGATGCTGAGTATGGTAATTAGGTCAGGAAATGACCTGAAGTCATTGTGGCTATGGCCACCTACATGCCTCTCTACTATGGTAGATGCACATACATGAGATGCTGTCCAGCTGATGGGCTCCATCTTTGGTGGTAGCTTCTGTGTAGTCTGGGTAGGACTTACATTGACAGGATATTCAGTGCTACATGGCTCAGTGGTGCAGTAGTTAAGGGTGGTGTAGTGGTGCAGCAGTAGCATTGTCGCCTCACAGCAAGAAGTTCTATGGTTGGATTCTCAGCTGGAATGCCTTTTGTGTGGAGTCTACATATCCTCCCTGCATTCATGTGGGTTTCCTCCAGGTGCTCTGGTTTCCTCCCATGTTTCAAAGACAAGCATCTGGAGCATTTCTCCCTGGGCCTGCGCTGAAATGTTGCTTTGTTCCAAGTTGGACTTTCATGTTAAACAAATGTTAAATAAAATAAAATAAATAAATAAATACACAATGTGATGCTGGATGTTCATCCTGTCCCTCCACAGCTATGTGTGCCTGCTTGCAATGCCAGCATTGCTGACCGGCTACTGTCATCTGACAATGCCATGTGCATGGTGCCATCATTGCCAGACACAGCTGATCTCCTGAGCTCAGGCATGTGCTGACATGTGCTGAGTTTTGCACTTGTGGAACCTCTTAAGGCAATAAAGATGACATTCCTGTGGCAGTGCTTGAATATCTGTATCACTCTCATCCAACCCATGGCACGCAGAGTAGTACAAACAAATTATTTGAATAACACATGGGCACAGCTATAACTTGTTGTGTAGGTTGTCACAGTTGCAGCTGCAATATGTATGGAGATCAGCTATGCATATGTGTTCTGCTGAATGAACCCTTTCTCACATGTGGACTGGTGTACAAGTGGAAATGAACATGCTATTGCTTTCCTGGTGCATCCCCTACAGGCATTCAGTGCTCATCAACTGCCCAGTTCACATATCCAAGCTACTATCAGGTATGATGGTTTATTGACTTTCCTTAGCCTGGATTATAATGAGTTCTTCCACTTCTGTGAGCTGCATCTGTGTTGGTTCTCTGCTTCCTGTAGTGGACATGTCCCTAGCAATGTGCTGTGTCTTAGTCTTGGCATGCAGCATCATACTGGTGACTCTGCAGTGCAACTGTATTACTGTCCTATTATAGCCACTCACAGCACTGATGTACTGCACCACTGTTACAGAAAAGTCTTGTGAGATTTAACATTTTCAAGGATACGCATGACATGTGTACACAGGACCTTCAGTAACACCTCTGAGTCCTGGATATAAACTTTTCTAGCCATTGCTATTCTCCTGGGCCCATGACAAGACATGTACACCTGTGGGTCACACATGTAAGTCAGTGTGTGTGCATGAGTGTTTGAGGCAGACCCTGTCTCAATACTGTCTTCCTACCTCCATTTGGTGGTCTCATATATGTATTTACTGTTGTAGTGTGACCATCAAGATTTTGTATAGGTTCATAGGTAGGTACTAGGCTATCAGCCCTGGGGCCTATACAAGCCCAGCCAAAAAGGTACCCTGGCTTTTGCCACCCAAGAAAATTATTTTCCTGTGCCACTGTCGAGCAGATCCACAGAGATGATCCCTGGGGTGAATTTCCTATTTCCCATCCAATCACCATTGCCACTCTGTCTCATATTGACAGTAGCAATGAGCATGCTGCTACTTCCCACTGTCTAGTAGCACTCTGGTGATGGTCAGTGGTGTTGTAAACATGGCCATGCCATGTCCCATGAGCAGCAGGCAATTCACATCAGCATTTCTTGCATTCTGTGTACATAGGCTACAGTGTGGCCCCTAGCTGGACAGTAACTTGTCATGCCTTTGGGCTATTTTCTCAGTGACCTTTCATGCTGGACATTAACCTTTCATGACCTTGTGCTATTTTGCCTTTACCCAATCTATTCCTTCTTATCTGTCCTGGTGCTGCTGACATGCACCACTGGTGCTAGGGGCAGTGCTGATGTATGTTATCAATTACCTTATCTTCTTTCACTATGCCTGTATCAAAATTGTCGTTTCTGAATTCCTGTTTCTGACTTACTAATCTTAATACGGTCTTGTACAATATGGTGACTATGCTTTTTATCCTGTTACAATGGGCCTTTTAATTGGATGTTTATAATAATGAGGTAACATAGTGAGATCATCCATGAATTGCTGCCATAACATATTGAGCTATCACTGCCAGGCAGTGCTGCCATGGTCCTCTCTGCCCTTTTCCTGAACTAGTAAGCCATTTGCCCACTATGCTTGTACACGAACACTATACAGACTGCAGAATTGCCACTATGCACTAGTGAACCTTTCCACAGTACACTGCTGTCACCAGATGATGCAGTCACATGGTGTCCATAATGTGCAGCCACACTCACTAGACTATCTTTTTGCTTTTTATTCAGACCTATCAAATGGGCATCATCTCCCCAGATGCTGTGTTTAGCAGGACCCCTGCTTGGTGCAGACAGAAAAATGAGGTCCTTTGTATCTGCTGCAAAGGGGGCTATCAAAAGTGCCTAGTGGCCCATTATGATAGCTTCTTATATAAGACTGATGCCTTACATCAGCTTGCCAGGTGCAACAGAGGCCACCTGAGTTTGCTCCAGCCAATGTACATGGTGCTACATCATCAGTAGTTTCTAGGACTACTTCTCAGCAGGGGACAAAAGTCATCATTCTGCTGAAAGCAACCTCAATCACTCACTGTGGGCCTTCACAACACCTCTCAGTAAAAGAGAGAAGATCCTCCTTTGATAGTGATCAAGAGGATCCTCCATCATCTGGAATCAAATGCACTAGCTGGTCATGTCTGAGATGTGCTTGCAACTGGGCTCCTGCATAAGGACTTCCTAATGCAGCTAATAAAGTCACAGGGCTGACTAGTTACAACCACTGCACTGTAAACTGCAGAGCTTAATCATTACATCAATCATGGAAGTTACTGTGGTCTGTGAGGGTCCCTTCTGGGTAGGTCAGATAGGCATTCAGTACCCCACCCTATTTATAATGACGTTCACTTTCCTTATGTGTCACTCCCACTGCTTGTAGTCCAGTCCCTCTCATCATCAGCTGTCCTCCCGATGTATGTGTGCATCCCTTCACTGCTGCTCCTATTTTACTGTATGTCCATATCACCCCTGATTGCCTCTGTCTGTTTGTTTGCATGCCCCAGCTACCTTCACTGCTCTCACTTAACTTCCAACACAACCACTTTGTTAATGTCCCCATCTACCCTTCTTCAAAAAAGTAAAATGAGCACTTGTCCAAAAAACAAATATGTCCTTCCTCCCCACATCTGTATTTTTTGGGATACCCTTGTGGTGTTCCTCTGCTTGCTGTTGACCTTTTTGGCCTTTCCTTGCTCCCAGTTTCATATATATATGTATAATGAGCTGAGTGGCACTTTGCTGTGCTCACCATCTGTGGTATGTCCTCAGTGCCTGTGCTGCAGCTTTAAGGTGCTTCATTGTTCATGTAAATGCACACAGACTGTGGCATCCCACCTTATTCTTCTTGTTATTCTGGTCACATGACAAACTGCAGTGTAAATGATTTGCTACAGTTCTGTAGCATGGCTGTTGCCAGCAATGCGACTCATTAATATACTATGCAGCCCTTTTCCCAGAATACTGGCACTGTGCTGGTCCTATTGCATAGGGAAGTAGTATTGGGCCACATTGCATTGCTACATCTTTGATATTTAGTGCTGCAATACCATTGCAAATCTTTCTGAATACCCAAATGTATTTTACAAGAACTGCAGAAATGAATACTTCACATTGTAAGTAACTGAGGGTAAAAATCAAATGACATGCAGTGAATGTCAGCACAGTGTGGCATTTTACTCTGTGACAAACTTAAAAAGCAAGTAATAATGCCCCACAGGGTGTGTGTTACTGTGTAATTAACACACGGCCAGGGGTGTTCTGAGGCTTGACACTTCAGGTTTAAATAATAAGTTCTCATATACTTACACACAGACAAAAACATAAACACACACACACACACACACACACACACACACACACACACACACACACACACACACACACACACACACACACACACACACAGACAAAAACATAAACACACACACACACACACACACACACACGCACGCACGCACGCACGCACACACACACACACACACACACACACACACACACACCTTTCTATTTTTTACATTATCTACTTATTTTAATTGTATTTATTTTATTTATTTCACATTTGTTAACCAGGTTAGTCCAACTGAGTTTGCAAACAAACCTATTTTCAGTGGAGACCCAAGAGAAAAGCCCCAGCAAACATAAATAAAGATAAAGTGACAATATACAAATATTAAATAACAATTACAATACAAAATAATTGTAAAAAGGAAAAGGTTATTTACTATTTGCATTGCATTGATAGTAAGCAACCCATTTTCAGAGGAGACCCAAGGGGAAAGAGCCCCAGCAAACATAAGCAAAGATAAACATACGGGACAAAAACTATTAAAAATAACACTGCAAATACAAACTTAATTATAAAGAGAAAAACAAAAAAAAAATTATGAACATTAAGGGTAACATTGATAGCAGTGGTCTAAAATTTACAACATATAAGAGTAAAAACAAAAAGATAATCGTTCAAAAGAAGGACAATGTATAGACATTGATAGGAAGTGGGGGAGATAAATAGTGTGGAGAATGGGAGGGGGGAGAGACAGGAGGGGCTATAGTAGTGCTATAGTAGTAGAGCAGAGGGTTTAGAAGGTTGGTTTAAGCAGAAGTTACTATCAGATAAAGAAAGTTAGGAGATGCAACAGGTTACACAGTAGGACAGACTATGTGTGGTCTAAGCAGCGGTATAATTTCAAGTTTAGTAGGTGAGATTTAAGCTCCTTTTTAAAACAGGGAAAGGAAAGGTTGGATCTAATATGGAGAGGGAGTTTGCTCCAATTTAGTGAGACAAAGTGTTTGTAAAGTAGTTTGCCAATATTCTTTTTGGGGTCTGACAATTTTGTTGCATGGTTGTTCCAGTTTCTGCACTGAGTAGCTTGGATATTGGTAAGGATGGGGGAAGCGTATAGAAGACTAGGTAAGAGAAATGCCTGCGCAAGAGTGCGTTTATTGGCAGTAGAGAGGAAACTTTTCTTCCTTTACAGTAGTGCAAGTTTTTGGTGTTTTTTTTTGATGGCCTGTTGTATGTGCGAGTCATAGTTGGTCATCAATTATTACCCCAAGGAGTTTGCTGTGTGAGGCAGGGGACGTATTGTGGCCATCTAGGGAGAAAAGAGAAAAGTTGGATTTAAGGTGAGAAAGTGTCTGAGGTAGGAAGAGAAGGAACTGAGTTTTCTTAGGATTAAGGAATAGTTGTTTCTGAGCCATTTTTCAGCAGAGATAAATTAATCCTGTGTTAGTGTGTGTAGTTCAGATATAGCATTGGAGATAGATAAGAGAGTAGAGTCATCTGTGTATTGTATTACAGATGAGAGACTGCAGCATGAATGTAGGTTGTTGGTAAAAATGTTGAAAAGGAACCATCCAAGTATGGAGCTTTGGGGTACGTCTGTTTGAACATCAAGGAAGGATGAGAAAGCCAAATGCCATCTAACAGCTTGTTTTCTTCCAGTAATGTAGAATTGGAGCCAGCAAAGAGTAGAAGGAGAGAGGTTTAGGTCTGAGAGTTTGTTAAGAAGGATGGGATGAGACACAGTGTCAAAGGCTTTAGAGAGATCAAGGAATAGACAGGAGACAAGGAGATTGTTGTCCCTAGCTTCTACAACCTTTTGAGTAAAAGATAGTAAGGCAGTTGAGGTACTGTGTTTAGGGGGAAACCATGCTGTGAGGGGGGTGAGGGCATTTTTGTGAATGAGGTAGGACAGTAGTTGAGTATGTATACATTTTTCAAGGATCTTAGAGAGTGGTGAGAGAATAGTGATTGGTCTATAGTTAGAGGGTTCAAAAGAGTTGCCACCTTTGTGCAGAGGAGTGGTATAGAAGGATTTCCATATTTCCGGTACAGTAGATTCCTGAATGGAGTGGTTGATTAAGATAGATACAGGATATGCAATGGAGTCAGCAGCAATTTTCAGAAATTGAGGGGGGAGTTTATCAGTAGAGGGAGAGCATGGCTTTAGTTTAAGAAGCAGGGATTTGATATATTTAGTAGAAACAGGTCGCAAGGTAAAAGGCTGAGAGACAGAGGAGCATAGAGGTATAGGGGGAGGCGAGCATGACACAGAAGAGTGAGGATGAGCACAGTTACCACAGGTTAGGAGTTTAGAGATACTGTGTATGAAGTGTTTGTTGAGTAAGTCTGCAGTTTCAGAGGGAGAGTGATTGGGGAAATGGTTAGGGATTGTAGAAGAACCAGTGTGGAGCAGGGAGTTACTAGTACTCCAGAATTTTTTGGGGTCATTTGGGTGAGAGCTTTGAAATTTAGTGAAATATTGGCGTTTATCCAAAATAATAAATTTTTACATGATTTCTGAGTTGCTTATAACCTTGAAGAAAAGTAGGAGTTTTAGTAGTTTGCCATTTTTTCCATAGAGCATCTCTTTCATGCATCAAAGCATGAATAGCTTTGGAGAGCCAGGGTGCCAAATTAGATTAGGTTCTGATTTTGCGAGTTGGGGCAAGAGAGTTTAGAACATTAAGAAAAATGTGGTTGAATTTAGTAACAGCATCATTGAGCAGGAAAGTTTTTAGGAAAGACCAGTTGATGGCAGAGAGTCTATAGTTAAAGGTTTCAGGGGAAAAGTTTGTCAGTCTCCTACAATCTCTGTAGAGATGGAGCTTAGAGAGATGAGGAGAGTGCCTTAAGATAGAGATGGGAGAATGGTCACTAATAGAGTCAGGGAAGGTAGAGGGGTTACAATAGTTGTTAGGAGAGTTGGTCATGATCTAGTCAATCGTGGAACAAGTATCATTTTTACTGTAGTGGGATTAGTTGTGAGAATCCATACAGGTTTGTGAAATGTTGGGGTGAGTCACCAATAAGTGAGTTCCAATCTATATTAACATCTCCAAGAATGATGGTTTCATAGGGGATGGAGGTGCTTATCCAGGAGACTATATGTTCAAGGATAGGGATGTTTTTACCTGAGGGGATACATATAGAAGCAATAGCAAACTTCCTATAGTTATTAATGTGGCAGTCTAGGAGCAGTAGTTCAGCAGGGGAGAAACTAAGCAGGGTAATGTTTATAGGTGTTAGTGTCAGTGAAACAGAATACAAGATAGGCACCCCACCACCTTTTTGGGTGCCCTATTAGACCTATAAATATTGTAGTGAGGTGGAAGAAATTCAGAGGAATTATTATGAGGTTTAAGCCAGGTTTTCAATAGGGCCAGTATGTGAGGTTTGTGTTGGGCCAACCATGCGTGAAGTTCGCAGGTTTTGTTGCTTAGGCTTTGTATGTTCATTGCAGAGATAGAGAGATGTTTGAGGCTGGAGATATTTGAGGATGTTTTCGGGGGGACAGCAGATGAAGGTGGAGGGTGAGTGGAGAGAGGGGAGGGACCAGGATTAGGATGGATGTCACCAGAAACCAGAAGAGCAAAGACAAGATGAAAAAGGTGAGAGTGGTCAGTAAGGGGAATGGGGTACTTGAGTTTGGGCTTAGGAGTAAGAGCAGGTTAGGCCATGAGTTTAAATTTAAGACATTGAAAGGGGGAGAGACAGAAAAGAGGCAGGGCAATAGTCAGTGGAGCTTGGTTATATGTTGAAAGAGGTCTGGGAAAGGGAAAGGTGGGGGAAGAGGGGAAGATATAGAGCTCAGTGTGGTAGGAAGTGTTTAGGGCTAGTGAGATTAGAAGTGGGAGAAATAGCAGTAAGGATAGCATTGTGTGATGGAAAACGGAGGGAAAATATAAAGAAATATATTAGGGAAGGGTGGTGGCTAGAGATAAGCAGTGTGAGGGAAGGAACAGTATTGAGGGGTGGAAACAGTGAGTATGTTAGAAGACAGTAGGTGTGACAGGGAGTGAAAGAGTTAAGTGTGAGAAAGGCAAGCCAGAGAGCAGGCAGCCCAAGGGGGGCAGGGAAAAGAGGAAGAATGGAGACAAGGTGGGAGGAGTTAAAGGGAGAGAGCACAAGTTTGGTGGTGGGAGGGGGCTGTGGGAGTGACCAGACAACAATGGTGAAAGTATAAATTTGAGGATACTTGGGGTGGGTGAGATTCGGGGGTGGGAGGAGAACAAAGCAAGCCCGAGCGGAGCAAGGGGAGTGGAACGGGCAGAACCACACCACAAGTAAGTTGAAAGCAAGGTCCTAAAAACAAGCACTTTAATTTTACTTATTTTAGCAGGAAAGACAGACCAGCAGTATACAATTTTGAGGTTTTTATCAGGGTTACTTATTCAAATGTCAGACAAATAAGTACAACTTATGCTCACTAAACAGCAAAAGTGTTGCTTAGTGAGCATAAAATAATGGCAGCTGTTAGCTTTCTTACAGTCCGAGCTTCATGGCAGCTTAATATGCTGCCCTGTAGTGGCAGACTTGTTTGGGCGCTACCTGTACATTAACATCCTGCTGGAGAAGGTTGTTCTCCAATTAGGTTTAATGTACAGGTTCCCCATTCTCTAATGGATAATAGAATATTCAAAATAATCTTAGAATGTTCATTCTTTGCTTTTCTTATTAATTTGAAGTTTACCTTATTTAGCAAACTAGTTTTGTTCTTTGACCTTTATCACCACTTTAATACATCAATGACTGCTTATATTGTCTTTACTTTTCTGCAAGCTTCTTTCTCTAGCATGCACTTTAGCCCTATGAAAGTTTAAGACTCTTTTGTCAAGTAAACTGTTTTATCACTTAGTACTGAGTCATTCATATCTTGTATAATCACATCCATAAATGATTTCTGTCCATAGTACAGACCCTTGTGATTAGTAGCTGACATTTTATAGGTATTATTCGGTTTACCTTTATATCATCGATCACATATGATCGACCTACCACTTTGTCAAAATGTTTTCCGCGAATTTGAATCTGCAACACGTCTTAAATATCGAATTAATGCCGAATTTTGATGTTTCCGGCCGCGCCACACCTCCACACCAGTGCTACCATGGGTCAAAAGGGTGCGAGATTTAGCTGTTCGCAAATATGGTTTTTGGCATTTGGGACATTCGTATTTTGGAGTTCATGGAAGCGTGGTCGATCATATTGAGATCGCCGTTTTAAAGGTAAACCTATTATTCATCAAGGGTTCATTATTTCTTCATGACTGTATTCCTTAAGTGTTCAGTCTGCAGAATAACCTTGTTAGAGATCTTTACAGTGTGTTGACAGAAAATTAATATGCAACATTTTAAAATGTGTGATAAATATATGATGTGAGTCAAACAAAAGGCTTGACCACATGAAGAAGAATTAGAAATAATTTGGTCTCACCATAGACAATAAGCTCACTTTTTTTCTGAACATGCCAACACATTTACATCATTATAAAAGACTTAAAAAAAGTTGGATCCCTGTACCACATTCTCAAAAGCTTATCCCATAACACTAGGCAAACATTGGCTAACGCTATACTTATTCTCAAAGTCCTCTACAGATACAGTCCCATTATTAATCTGAACAAATCTGTTCAAGAAAACCTGAAAAAAACATTTATTATAAAATGGCAAGATAGACCAACCAGTAAATAATAATTAAATATATGGTATCATTAACCAATTAAACTAGATGTCTTATGAAAATAAGTTAAACTTCAGTCTCTACTTTACACACAAATTATTGCATAAACATCAATGACCTTCTCTAACCCTGCTACTGGGCAGTACCTGGTGTTCTTCCATCATGATGTTTGTAACAAATTTAAAAAGAACAGCACATACAACCCCCACTTGTGCAACACCTTGCAAGTGTTTGGTGAAATGTGTGAACTGGACATGTGAAATTTTGTAAAGGACACCCACATGCATACCTCACTGTGGAAGAACACCAGGCACTGTGTATTTTAAGTAAAAATAAAGACAGAGTAATGAGAGCTGACAAGGGTGGTATGATGGTGATTATGTGTACTGAAGATTATGTTAAAAACATTGAAGACATGTTAGTAAATGATACAGCTTATTCTGTTGTAGATAAGACTATACTCAACAGTTTTTTGAGAATAAACACTGATCTTTTTCACATGTTTTGCCAGGGTAGTTTAGATCATGACACATAGGAATATTTTTTAGTGGAACATCCCAGTATGGGATGTTTCTTTGGGATACCCAAAGTACAAAAATCAGAAACAAATCCGCCCTTTAGGCCCATTATTTCAGCCAAGAAAACCAAGACAGAAAACATTTCTTTATGGCTGGATTACATACTTAGCCCTATAGTGCAAAAAGTGAAGTCGTACCTTAGGGATTCCTGGCACCTTTTGGAAATTTTGAAGGACATTAACCTCACCCATGGTGATTTTTATTTTGCATCTCTAGACGTTAAATCACTGTATACATGTATCAACAAGATGCTGGTATAGAATATCTGAGGATTACCTTAATGGGTACACTGACTTTACAGTAAAATAGAGATGGTTTGCAGACTTATGGGTATAGTTCTTGACAATATATTTTTTTAGTTCAACCAAAGATATTATAAGCAGACCTCAGGGGTGGCTATGTGGGCAAGGGTGGCCCCATCTTTTGCTAACCTTGTAATGACCATGTGGGAGGAGAGATATTTGTATGTACATCCACAAAGGTCCCACATTATTTTATATCAAAGATTTATTGATGATTTGATATTTCTGTGGACTGGTGATGAGAGTGAATTTGAGTCCTTTGTTAGGGACTTAAATCACACCACAGACTTTTTGGAATTTTCTGTGGGACGTTTTGGTAGGACCATTAATTTTTTGATATACATTTGGCTTTTGATATGCCCAGTAACACTTTTGTGAGTAAGATTTATAAGAAAGATGTTTTTGCTAACCAATATTTGCACAGAGATAGTTTACACCCTAGGCATATGAAGAAAGGAATGATTAAGGGGCAATTTATTTGCCTCAGTAGACTTACATCTAATGATGACACTTTTTTTCAAGAGGTCATCATGTTGACACATTTTTTTGAACAACGAGGGTATGACCAAGCTTGGTTAACCAATATACACAAGGAAGTGTTTATTCTGAGACAAAATGCTGCCAAACCCATCATCAGGGGAGTTGGTGTTGTAAGTAAAAACAGGAAAAAGAAGGACAATACAGTGTTTACTATTTCTTTCCCCATCCCCATTGTCAATGAGATGGGTGTCAGCAAACACACAATAAAGGACAATTGGAAGGTTCTGATGTGGAACAGGGAACTCATACAGATAGTAGGTGTAGAACCTAAGTTCACCTATAAGAAAATTAAGAACATCAAAATATTTTGGAAAATGGTGGGGGGGGGGGCACACTTCAGCATTGACTGATGTGAACAGTGTTTGTGGTACTTTTTCCTGTAGGAAGTGTAAACAATGTAGGTATATAAGCAATACATCTAGAACATTTATTACACATCTCAAAAGGAGTACTTGGGTCCACAGATGGTTTACCTGTGAGAATACAAACATAGTTTATGTGGCAGCATGTGATTCTTGTCCTAGTTACTACATAGAAAAAAACATTAGATGTTTAATGCATAGAATATATGAGCACACACTTGCTATCAAGAAAAAGGACTTTACCAGTGCTTTAACTAGGCATGCCATTCACTGTGTGAACTTTAAAAAGTTCACCTTTACAGTCACAGATTATGTTCAACAAGTAGATTATATAGGGAATACCAATTTGACTTTAGAATGCAAGGAGTCATTGTGGCAGATCAGTTTGGTAGCACACAGAGCCCCTGGCCTGAATTAATGTATTAATATTAAGTGTTTTTAGCACTAAAATAACATTCATATCACAATAATATGACAATGTTTTTATATTAAGGCATTTTTTATGAAGCTTTGATATTCTAAGCTGTTTGGAAAACAACACAGTTTTTTATTTTTATGGTATGATTTTATACCTTTAATTTAAAGTCTCATGAAAGTCATGTGATGTGTGATGTAACTTATAAGAGGTGTGTTTTGAGAGGTTAACTTTTTTCTGAAGAAGTTCATGAAGAATACATTTGAATTAAAGTACTAAAGAATTGTGTTCAAGCCTTCATTCCCTCTAGAGCTTTTGGTTTGAGTTTAATTTTCCAGTTTGTTGTGTGTTTATAAGTTTTCTTGGTTACTTGTATTTGTTTTCCACTCTACCATACTCGAAAGAAATGTACAGCGCATTAGAACAGAATTATTTTATTCTTGGTATAAACAAAATCTAATTGAGTAACATGCAATAAACTGTAATATGTGTGACATATTTAAAATAACTTTTAATACTCAAAGTGTTTTATGAATGACATTTACTTAAACAGAATTCAATATTTTACTATGAATATAAATTGAGGTGCCTTATTCTTACTGTAGCCGTAGTAGAACGTGGAAAAGCATATTTTACATCACAAGAAGAACAATTGAAATAGACCTGAATACTGCACAGTAATAAAAAAAAACTTTTTTTTTTTTTTTTGGTGGACAATGGGAATCAAGATGTATGATTGGTTCTATTTTCTGACTGGTAAAAAAAAAGCCATTAAGATCTATGAGTGGCTTATTTTTAGTATATAATGATTGGTCCTGAAAGCCAGGAAATGTTTCTTTTTTGAGTTTTTTTAAACTAATTTAAATACTATATTTCATTGGGTGCATGAGTTTTGAATGGTAGTTGACTGGTTGTGTCTGTTTTTGGCACAAAGCTTGGAGAGTATTTAAATGGTATGGAAACATTTTGAGGAAGTTCTGTGGTGAAAATATTATAGAACAAAAGCAATTAATCTTAGATGGACTCTCGTGCTTTGTCCTTTGGAACTTGTTACGTTGTTTTGTTTCTGTTTTGTTCCACTCTGATTTTGTTTGGCTTGAACATTGAAATTCATGCTTTTGATCACATGAAGAGCATTAGGTAATGGACAGCTCATTACAAAGTGTCATTGTAAGAGTAGTAATGCTTTCCCCGAAAACCTTATTTTTCCCAGTCTCTCATGCTTGAATTTAGCACTGCACAATGCATTAGAACATTCCAGTAAAAGAAGACAATGTTCAACTTGCTGATGGCATTTCCCCCAAAAGGCAGAAAAAACACTTTTTATTTTTTTTTGTGAGGGTGCAAGCACCCCCCTGCACCCCAAACTCATACTGTATATACATATATATAACACATATAACATATCTATATATATATATATATATATATATATATATATATATATATATATATATATATTTTCCATCTCCACCATTGCACTAACTTGAAGATGGGGGAAATTCCACTAAAAAGCACATTGCTGCCAACACAAGTCGCTGACAGTAATTTCCTATGAAGGACCTCCAATCCTCGGGAGGTTGAATTTTGGGCAAAGGACACTGGAGAGTTCAATCTTCATTCATCCATGGGTTACTCTGTATTAAAAGAAGTGGTGTTGTATTTCTGGTGTAAAAGAAATAATATTCAGTAATGTGCAATGAGTTGCAGCAGCTGTGACATATTTAAACTAAGTTTTGTGCAATGCTTTAAAGGTGTTTTTTGAATGTAGTATATTTAAACAGAACTAAATACTATGCATTGAATGCAAATAGTGGCATTCAATTCTTACTTTAACAACATTACAAGCCTAAAATATTTTCTTGTCATCACAATAAGAATTTAAATAGGACTACATATATAACAATGGATCAAAATACTGGTGCTATAGTCTTATGCTAAGCAGCTGTGAAAAGTAAAATGCCTCTCAATAAGACGTTGTCCTGTTCGATTCTCAGCTAAAGCGTCTTCTATGTGGAGACATGCGTGAATGGGCGTACCTTCATTGAAGGTTGTGCATCAGGGCTGACAACTCGGCACGTAAAAATCTACTGCCAATCATTAGCAGACCGGAGTTCCGCTGTGGTGACCCCTAACTGGGAAAAGCCGAAAGACGCAACAACATGTTTCTTTTTTATCAGTGGAGGAGCCACAGTGTTACTGGATTAATACATGCTTCATTAAAAATGTACTTGTAGTTGAACAGTCTTATTGTATTAATATTAATGTTTTCCCTGACTATCTTACATATTTTCCAGCCTGACTTACTTAAACTGAATATTGCACAATGTATTAAAATAACAGCATTCTGTTATTAGGGAACATATTTCAATAAAGCACAAGCAGTAACAACAGTAGCAATCTCATAATTGATATATTTAAGTAGTAGTTCATGTGTGTGTGTGGGGGTCAGGTATATTTAATTGACAGGTGGAGTGTGGGGTACCATCCTCTCATGTGGGGGTCTTGCCCCCTTCAAAAACACTTGCTGCAACATCCTTTTGTTTTTTCTTCTAAGCATTTTGCTGATATAAGTTGATTAATGGAATGCTTATTAACATCAGTAGTTTTCATTTTTAAATGATATAAGAATCTTTCTCATGGTTTCAAAAATAAAACAGTGTTTTGTAAACAGATTTATTTACAATGACAAAATCTTTCTTTCTTGTAACAAACAAGAGGAAAATGTAAACAAAACTGCAGTTTATGCATTAGATTCCAAAGTTTATTTCACAATCAGGTTTTGAAGTTCATTTCAGAATTATGGTGCTTATTTACATAGAGTTTTCCAGTGCTTTCCAGACACAAGAGACTCTTCTAGAGACCCTTCAGTTTTGGTATCTATCTTTTAGTAGGGTAATGGACCAGAAATATATCTTCTGGCAACTGCTTCTCACTCCATCTCTGCCTTTCCTCTATTTAAATGCCTTATTCCCAATGGGGCAGAGCTACCTAGCCTCAGCAGTCACCACTATGCCTTGATTCTACACACACACACACACACACACACACACACACACACACACACACGCACACACGCACACACGCACGCACGCACGCACGCACGCACGCACGCACGCACACACACACACACACACACACACACACACACACACACACACACACACAGGCACATGCACACACATAAAGACATTGCTGTAGTGTAAAAGAGACAGCTGATTAGTGTATTGTAAAAAAAATTGTATTAGTGATTTGTGCTTAAATAAAGTAAGTGGAATATATTACATACTCAGTCCTTTGACACTGCTTTGTTTTAGCTCAGCTTTTCATTGCTGCAGCAGATAAGGTTGCTTTCTATGAAGGTCATAGTATTTTCGCTGACAATGGTTACAAGGCCAACAATGCAAGACTTAATAGAAACTTTGTTAGCAGTGGTGATCTAGAATGCCACCCTACTTTTTATGAAAAGAAAACAAAATTAAAAAGTTTTCATATTCTTATTCTATAAAAGTCTAATTTCAAGCTATCATTACTATATTACCCTGCTGTGCTGTTATAATATAATTGTTGCTTTTAATGTTTTTTCTTCTATGTGAGCTCCTTAAATGTACCAGTACCATTGTTTTAAGATACATCACAGTAAAGTGTACGTATGTCTGTCCGATGTAGGACAAAAAGAGAACTATAGCATTTTTTATGTAAAAAAGTTTCGAGTTTAAAATGCAAATGAAACCTTATTTAAGGTAAGAAAATGTCAAGTCAGTTGGGAGGAGTTGACTGGTTGTGTCTGTTTTTGGCACAAAACTTGGAGAGTATTTAAATGGTATGGAAACATTTTGAGGAAGTTCTGTGGTGAAAATATTATAGAACAAAAGCAATTAATCTTAGATGGACTCTCGTGCTTTGTCCTTTGGAACTTGTTACGTTGTTTTGTTTCTGTTTTGTTCCACTCTGATTTTGTTTGGCTTGAACATTGAAATTCATGCTTTTGATCACATGAAGAGCATTAGGTAATGGACAGCTCATTACAAAGTGTCATTGTAAGAGTAGTAATGCTTTCCCCGAAAACCTTATTTTTCCCAGTCTCTCATGCTTGAATTTAGCACTGCACAATGCATTAGAACATTCCAGTAAAAGAAGACAATGTTCAACTTGCTGATGGCATTTCCCCCAAAAGGCAGAAAAAACACTTTTTATTTTTTTTTGCGAGGGTGCAAGCACCCCCCTGCACCCCAAACTCATACTGTATATACATATATATAACACATATAACATATCTATATATATCTATATATATATATATATATATATATATATATATTTTCCATCTCCACCATTGCACTAACTTGAAGATGGGGGAAATTCCACTAAAAGCACATTGTTGCCAACACAAGTCGCTGACAGTAATTTCCTATGAAGGACCTCCAATCCTCGGGAGGTTGAATTTTGGGCAAAGGACACTGGAGAGTTCAATCTTCATTCATCCATGGGTTACTCTGTATTAAAAGAAGTGGTGTTGTATTTCTGGTGTAAAAGAAATAATATTCAGTAATGTGCAATGAGTTGCAGCAGCTGTGACATATTTAAACTAAGTTTTGTGCAATGCTTTAAAGGTGTTTTTTGAATGTAGTATATTTAAACAGAACTAAATACTATGCATTGAATGCAAATAGTGGCATTCAATTCTTACTTTAACAACATTACAAGCCTAAAATATTTTCTTGTCATCACAATAAGAATTTAAATAGGACTACATATATAACAATGGATCAAAATACTGGTGCTATAGTCTTATGCTAAGCAGCTGTGAAAAGTAAAATGCCTCTCAATAAGACGTTGTCCTGTTCGATTCTCAGCTAAAGCCGCCTTCTATGTGGAGACATGCGTGAATGGGCGTACCTTCATTGAAGGTTGTGCATCAGGGCTGACAACTCGGCACGTAAAAATCTACTGCCAATCATTAGCAGACCGGAGTTCCGCTGTGGTGACCCCTAACTGGGAAAAGCCGAAAGACGCAACAACATGTTTCTTTTTATCAGTGGAGGAGCCACAGTGTTACTGGATTAATACATGCTTCATTAAAAATGTACTTGTAGTTGAACAGTCTTATTGTATTAATATTAATGTTTTCCCTGACTATCTTACATATTTTCCAGCCTGACTTACTTAAACTGAATATTGCACAATGTATTAAAATAACAGCATTCTGTTATTAGGGAACATATTTCAATAAAGCACAAGCAGTAACAACAGTAGCAATCTCATAATTGATATATTTAAGTAGTAGTTCATGTGTGTGTGGGGGTCAGGTATATTTAATTGACAGGTGGAGTGTGGGGTACCATCCTCTCATGTGGGGGTCTTGCCCCCTTCAAAAACATTTGCTGCAACATCCTTTTGTTTTTTCTTCTAAGCATTTTGCTGATATAAGTTGATTAATGGAATGCTTATTAACATCCAAGGGCGCCCGCAGGCAGGTGCAAGGGGGTGCACTTGCACCCCCCTGGAATCGGCTGACTAGTTAATGCTGTAATTTAAAAAAAAAAGTTTTTTTTTTTTTTTTAGTGTGTTCTTCTTTAAGAAGAAGTCTGTGCTGACAGTCCAGTCGCAGGCGTGCTGACATCATCGCTCTCGCTCATATTTACAAGTTTGCGAGCGGGAACTCACACGGACGTTTCGGTTTCGCAAGCGGGAAGATTCAGGCGGGAACTGAAACGGACGGATTTGCAAGCGGGAGGAAACAGTTGAAAGATGGGACCTGAAGCGGATGGATTTGCAAGCGGGAGGAAACGGATGGAAGATGGGACACTTTCAGAGTGAGTAGTGTGTGTGTGTGTGTGTGTGTGTGTGTGTGTGTGTGTGTGTGTGTGTGTGTGTTTGTGTGTGTGTGTGTGTGTGTGTGTTTGTTTGTGTGTCTGTAAGCAAGCTTGCTGGATTGTGGGGAAAATAAAATAAAAATGTGCAGTGGGTTGAAATTCTTTACAAGTGTTGGAACTTCATACAGCACTGAATCTTACTAAGTGCTGTCTATACCTCTATCTGCTTCTGTTTAGTAAACAATAGCAAAAATCTCTGTCAAAATGCATGAGAAGCATAAATAAAAAGCGAGTCTTCCTGGGCAGTGAACTGTAAGTAGTGCAAAACTGTTGTACCTTCAAGAAATACTGACCCATGCCTGTATGAAGACTTGCTATAGCAGTAAAGTGAGTCTTCATGTCCATTAAAGGATTGCTTGGAAAAGGACTTTATTGCCATTTGATTAGACTGTGTATTATATCAAAACTTTCTGGTAACAGTCTGTGAAACTATGTTTGTAAGATGCTGCCACTAAACATCAAACCCTGTGACAATAAAAATGGTTTGTCATGATACACAGCAAGAAAGTTAGTTGTGTGCAAACCTGGTGAAATTGATTGTGAATTGCCTTTACTGAAACATGAAAGGCAAGATAGATAAGAAGCATGACTCTATATGTGGTATATGTGCTGTTGTCATTGAAGGAAAATAGATGTTAGGTGCTGCTTTGATACAGCAACATAGCACATACCACAGTAAAGTGGTACTGACTAACTGGTCTGGTCACAGATAGTGTATGGTACAGCAAAATGAGAACACCTTATATCAGCATATTTTTATAGTAGAATCAAATGGCTGTTTTACAGTGAAGTGTTACAACACTGCAAAGTGAAACCTTATTTAAGGGTAAGAAAATGTCAAGTCAGTTGGGAGGAGTTAAGAGGATGAATACCTAATTTGGAATAGATGGTTTCTGAAAATAAAAATAAAGTGGCAGTTTTAAAAAGTTGTTGGCTGACTTTGCCATCAGAAAATTTTTAACTCCACCAAGACTGCCTGAACCATTTTTGTACAAATTGAATCAGAGTAACATAAGAGTAAACCTGAATTCTAGGTTAAGTGACACACCAGACAAAAAGAAAAAAACTATTTAAAGTTGTTAGAAAAAGAGCAATGTATAAATTGAGAAAAGAGTGACATGACCCAGTGTTGGAACCTGAAAAAGAAAATAGTCCATTTTAGACTCTGGTTGGTATTACGTATTTACAGAGTGAAAATGAAGAACTGCGACAGGAACTTAATGTTAACAGTGCTCTGCATAATCTAAAACTAAACTGTTGGAATGTGCAAGCTGAGAGTAAGTTACTTAAGGTACAACTCTAAGAGACTGGAAACAAAGTCAAGAACTGTACATAAACTCAATCACAATAATGAAGTGACCCAGCTTACCCAACAAAAGAAAATTGAAAATGCAGCTGAAGTAAACAGTTGGTATTTAATATAAGGCATTCTGAAAGTTGTATCTAAGTACATACAGACATGCAGTAACACTGAATTAAATGCACTTATGCTTAATGAATCCAGAAGCTGGAGCAAAGCTGCAGAAAGACAAAAGGAAGAAAAGTTCCATTGTGTGTGTGTGTGTGTGTGTGTGTGTGTGTGTGTGTGTGTGTGTGTGTTTAAAATGCCCCAGGTGTTACATGGTGGTGGGTAGAGAATAAGGCTTGAACCCTATACCTTGGGCCCAAGTGGCAAAGCCTGAATTTCTACCCACCACCATTTGTAAAAATGTTGCAGGTTTTTCCCTCATACTTTTTCTGTTCCTCATAAAATCTGTGGTTTCTGTATGTGTCCTTGTTGCCTGAAAGCTACATGTTCTCTGGTTTGATTCTTGGCTGTCTGGAGTGTTTCTCCCTGGGCCTCTGCTAAAAATTAGCTTTTTTTCCAAGTCAGACTTTCCTGGCTAACAAATGTTAAAAAAAATGGACACTCATTTCAATATCAGACTACATATTCTTCAGAAAGTGCATGATAACAAAAGCTTTTATTTTAGCAATTTTCTTCTAAGTGTACAAGATGGATATTTGAAATGTGTCCCTGTCTTTGGGACTGTATTCCCCCCATTATTGGCTTCATCCGGGTTTTGTGCTAAGGTTGAGAGCTATGGTAAGAACTGAATTCAATGAATATGTTTGGGGGCTGTATTCACCCAGTATTGGCTTTATTCAGGTATTTATTGGCTTCATCCAGGTATTGTGCTAAGGTTGAGAGCTATATTCCCCCATTACTGGTTTTGTCTGGGTGTTTTTTGCTAAGAGGTTGAGAGTTATGGTGAGAACTGAATTCACTGAATGTTTGGGGGTTGTATTCACCCATTGTTGGCTTTGTTCAGGTATTTTGTGCTAAGAGGTTGACAGCTGTGCTATGGTGAGAACTGAATTCACTAAATGATAGCCATTTAAGTTTCAGTCTTCCTCTTTCACAAAACAGCTGATTTGGCGTAGTGGTATGTTGCTCTGACTGTTTTGCACAGGGTCCCCTGGGTTCAAGATGTGGCAGTGAAATGTATGGTGGTAATGCAGCATTTTATTCTAGCAACTTTCCAACATTATACAAGCAATGTTTAAAATGTGTCCTTGGTTTTTGCCCCCCCCCCCAATAAATTTTGTCTTTTTCCAGATTTCTTGTGCTGCAACGTTCAGAGATACAGCTGAGTGTCGAGTAGATTTTACAAGGAGCTGAGAGCTGCAGGGGAGCAAAAGTTTAGTGCTGCTTATGTTTAATCTGTTTGCACTGTTAATAGCACAACAGGATAGTATACTTACTTTTGATGCTGAAGGCTGTGGGTTCTACTCCCACAGTAGGTAGATGCATTGCTGATACTGTACTGTGTTGTAAAGGGGGTGGATGCTGCAGTTCTTTGGCAAAGATACCTAGTAACTATGAACCTGTTATCAGTTTGCTATCCATTCCCTATTGCGATATTACTAGCTTATGCATTTTGTTTCATTGTTTACTGGAAAAATGTTCAAAACAAATTTAAAATGCCCTCTAACAACTGTACTGTATTGTACAACGAATATAATGTAATACAGTCAGGAAGGTGTATCAAAGAGCATGTGTATGTTATGTTCGAGGGGCCTATGATTTTGAAGACAGACCAGAGTTTATCTGCCACTGGCAAAATGTATTTTCTTTGAATGTGGGTTTCAATGCTGTTTCAATGCATGTGAGTTTCAAGGGCAGAGAAGTTTTAATGTTAGTCTATTTTCATTGTGAGACTGCATTGCTTTGTTTAACAGATATGTATTAGGGTTTGTGCTGTAAAATGCAAAATAAAACTTTCAAATGAAATCCTAAATAATCGCAGAAGTAAAGCAGTATGCACATTAGTGTTTATGGTAAATGGGGCAAAATAACCAAGGAATGGGACATTGGAATGGCTGCAGGGGGGAGGCTCCATTTGACCATGATTTTGTGAGGGGGGTAGCAAATTCAGACAGCCCCGGTTGAACTATACCTCTCAGTTGTCCATCTTTGCAGAATGAATAGATATTTACTTCTTATTTTTGGTTTGTTCCTCATAAAATTTGTGGTTTTCTAGCAAATCATTTAGGAATTAAGTCACTAAATGACAGACATTGAGTTTCAGACGTCATAACCTTCAGAAAAAAATGCCTGCTAATGCAAGACTGTCTTAAGTTTATACAAGGGCAATTTTTAGTAGTGTTTATATGTTCCCCCCAACATATTTGGGCCTTGTCCAGATTTCCTGCATTACGAGGTTAAGAGGTACATGCAAATCACTTTGTAGATTAGGAATATCCAAACCTCTCAATTGTCCCCAATTTTGGCTCAAAATGTTGCTCTCCCCTAACAATCCCTCCTCCAAAATGGCAATTTTGGAAGAAAATGTGGAGGGTTTACAATTATATATAACTGTAATGATCAGAGTTGTAGATTACTATAATTTCAGAAATGCATGTAGATGCTCTTATTTTGTTAGCTGCTCAAGTTAACAATATTAATATTAAAAAGGTGTCCCTTTTTTGACGGGTATTTTTGCATCACATTTTGGTCTGTTTTTTCATAAAATTGTGGTTTTCTGGCAAATTAGTGGCAAGTCATTAAAGATTGAAGTTAGAAAATAATGGCAGACATTTGAGTTTCAGATTTTATGCCCTTCAGAAAATTCGTACTAATGCAAGATCTACTACTGTTCTATTTAAAAATTGGCCTTATTTTTGGGCCTGTGTCCCACTTCTAGTTCTATGTATGGCTTTGTCCAGATTTCTTGCTCTGAAGTTGAGAGGTATGAGTGTCAGAGCCATCACTGTCAGCCAGAGACATTTCAAATTATGACATACTTATTGCACCCCACCCCCCCATTGTAGTGGCTCTGGATGTGTCCAAGGAAGGCAAGGAGCAGTTATGCAGTGTAAGTGTGCAGAGTATTTCTCCATCCAAGGTAGATCACAAATACGACCGTGGCTTTTCATCTGTCCTTGATTTTGCAGAATGTTCTGTTTTTCTATCAGATTTTTGTACTGTTGATTTATGCTTCTTATTATTCAGGAACTGCATGCTGTCACAGTGCCCTGTTGCACTGTTTAAGTAGCCATGGTTTAATGAACATTAGGTAAGCTTGTCGGAGATTGTAAGATGCCAGTAAGCTTTAGTAAGCATATCGTTAAAGAATTACCAGCATTGAAAGCCTTTTCATTGTTGCCATGCAGAGAATATTTACATAACTAGATAATGTATAAGCCTTGGGTATTGAAATGCATATGACAGCATTTGTAATAAAAGGACAGGATTACAGTATTTTCAGAAGCTCATTACGTTTTATTGGAGACCAGTGTCTTATAGCAGTGTCTGTGTGTTAGTACACTTGTAGTTGGGTGGCTTTAATGGTATATGGTAAATAAGCATTGCTACCTTACTTAAAAGCCAAGCCCTGCAACAACTAGGTAAGCTCCACACTGAAGTCAAAACACAATAGCTCTGGTGGGTATATGTACTCTGTAGTAATAAAAAAAGGCAAATATTTGAAATGGCTACAGCTTATGTACAAACACAATAGGTAGTGATGAAACAATGCTCTGCTAAAAATGCTTTAATGCTCCACATTGCTGAGCTGCAGATCAGTTATCACTGGCTACCAGGATTTCACCCACTTCAGATCAAGCACGGTGCCGTTCAGTGCAACCTTCCCAGAACTAATTCAAGTCTGACCAGAATTATTTGGTGTGTGTGTATAAGAGGGAGGTAGCATACCCCTCAGCTGTCCAGGTTTTTGCAGAATGTCCAGATTTTTGCCCCATATTCCTCCTAAAAAGGATTGAAGTTGCTAAATAATGAGACATTTCAGTTTTAGATGTCCTGTTACTCTTGCAATTTTCTAAGTTTATGAGAGCCATATTTATAATCTGTCCCTATTTATTTTAGGCTTTGTCCAGATTTCTTGCACTAAGGTTGAGGCCTTGAGGGTTGTGTGGTATGTTTGTGAGAGAGAAAGCGAAATGCCCAAGTTAGAGTTAGCAGGTGGAATTAGTAAATTTTCAAGGAACTAAGTTTTAAGGGAAGCGAAGTTTACTGCTGCTCATGCAAAGTCTATTTATAATGTGCAACTGTTTTGTTTAGCAAATGGTATCTCTATTGTGGTATAAAGTTTTAAAGCTATGTTAGTAGCACCACAAGTAGAATACTTGCATCTTAATGGAGAGGATTGAGGTTCTATTCCTACAGCATGTACATCTGTATGCTGCAGTCCTGAGGATGTCCTCCTTTGGATGAGATGCCTAATAACTATGAACCTGTTTTTCAGCTTCCCATCCATTTTCTATTGCAATATACCAGCTTACCATTTTTTAATTTAACATAGGCAATTTATTCTTTGACGGAAGCAGGCACTGAATTTGTAGAGGAAACACTGAAATATACAGTTTTCTAGCAACAACATCTTTAGTTTCAGATATTTTTAATGTGGAATTATTCAGATTACTTTTACTTCGGCAGAGACACTCAAACAAGTGTTGCTGTATAATACAAGGAATATAATTCAATTATATATTACATATTATAATTAATACAATCAGGTAAATCAAATCTTTTGCATGGCCTTAACAGTGTGCAAAGAGCCTATTGCTTGAAAACAGTTCAAAGGTAAATAACCTGCCACTGGCCAAATGCATTTTCTTTGAATGTGGGTTTCAATGCTGTTTCATTGAATGTGAGTTTCAAAAGTAGAGAAGCTTTAATGCCAAGTCTGTTTTCATTGTAAGACTATTGCTTTGTTTAGGTTTAGTAAATGTCTCAGTGTTTGGGATATAATGTTTGAAATAAAAGTTGTAAATTAAATCCAACTGCTTGTAATCATTGTACAACTAAAGCATAAAACAGTATGCACACAGAGATTTGAACAGTGTCTATGGCAAATGGGGAGAAATAGCCAAGTAATGGGACACTGGAATGGCTGTGTGGGCGGGGCTTGGGGTGGGTGGATGTGGGCGGGGCTGTGGTGGCAGGGGGCGGGGAGAACTATGTGGGTGGGGCTCTGGGTTTGCACCCCCCTGCAAAAAATCCTGCGGGCTCCCTTGTTAACATCAGTAGTTTTCATTTTTAAATGATATAAGAATCTTTCTCATGGTTTCAAAAATAAAACAGTGTTTTGTAAACAGATTTATTTACAATGACAAAATCTTTCTTTCTTGTAACAAACAAGAGGAAAATGTAAACAAAACTGCAGTTTATGCATTAGATTCCAAAGTTTATTTCACAATCAGGTTTTGAAGTTCATTTCAGAATTATGGTGCTTATTTACATAGAGTTTTCCAGTGCTTTCCAGACACAAGAGACTCTTCTAGAGACCCTTCAGTTTTGGTATCTATCTTTTAGTAGGGTAATGGACCAGAAATATATCTTCTGGCAACTGCTTCTCACTCCATCTCTGCCTTTCCTCTATTTAAATGCCTTATTCCCAATGGGGCAGAGCTACCTAGCCTCAGCAGTCACCACTATGCCTTGATTCTACACACACACACACACACACACACACACACACACACACACACACACACACACACACACACACACACACACGCACACACTCACGCACGCACGCACACACACACACACACACACACACACACACACACACACACACACACACACACACACACACACACACACACACACACACAGGCACATGCACACACATAAAGACATTGCTGTAGTGTAAAAGAGACAGCTGATTAGTGTATTGTAAAAAAAATTGTATTAGTGATTTGTGCTTATATAAAGTAAGTGGAATATATTACATACTCAGTCCTTTGACACTGCTTTGTTTTAGCTCAGCTTTTCATTGCTGCAGCAGATAAGGTTGCTTTCTATGAAGGTCATAGTATTTTCGCTGACAATGGTTACAAGGCCAACAATGCAAGACTTAATAGAAACTTTGTTAGCAGTGGTGATCTAGAATGCCACCCTACTTTTTATGAAAAGAAAAAAACAAAATTAAAAAAGTTTTCATATTCTTATTCTATAAAAGTCTAATTTCAAGCTATCATTACTATATTACCCTGCTGTGCTGTTATAATATAATTGTTGCTTTTAATGTTTTTTCTTCTATGTGAGCTCCTTAAATGTACCAGTACCATTGTTTATTTTCAAAGTTGTTTACATTTGGAAGTCTTGATTCATCAGCTTTATTTTCTGTTGCCTGTATTGGTCAAAGGACATTGAAAAGAGTTAGTGGGAGGTATGACATTCTGTCATTATTTAAAAAAAAGTTGGAGGCTTTTAAAGTTCATGTGCAAACTGAAAAGTAGCCTATCTGTTCTGAAAATGCATTTTCGCAGTCGTTTCTTCATAGGTTCATAGCTGGTTACTAGGCTAACAGCCCAAGAACTTTTACAAGCCTAGCCATATTTAACCCGTTACCCCAATTATCATTACTTAGCTGAGTAAAGTTCACAGAGGTATGAGCCTAATACCAACTGCCTCTGTCCTGGCACCCCCCCAGGAGTGAATTCGTGATTACCCATCCATTGATCTAGGTTGTGCTTGAAGAGGGTCAGGAGAGGCTCTGCTTCACGTGAATGGGAAGCTTATTCCAGAGATGAGGTAGTCTCTCAGAGCTGTATCTATCTCTCTAGTATGATTTGTTTATATCTGAGGTTAGGTTAAGATCCCTGGAGTGAGGGACCCTCGTGCAGTTTGATTTATGAATGTATAACATTTCCATCAGGGCTATGTCAGAGACTGCTCTGTAAGCTAGATACAGATCACCCCTTAGTAGCCTGTAGGAGACAGAATACAGTGATAGGGCTTTCAGTTTTTCCACTTAGGAAATGTTTTCTGTACTGTATATTTCCTTGTTGAGAAACATCTGCAGTCTTTCCAGCTGTTGCAGGTGTCTGGTAAGATACATGCAAAAGGGAGCAGAGTACTCAATAATTGGTCTAATGAGGGCTGAGTACAATAGAATTATAATATCCTTAGATCTAGATATCATGCCTTTACTTATGACATGTGACACATACAAAGATTTCATCACCACTATAGACACATGGTGGTCGAAGTTCAGATTGCTATCAACCTGAGTACCCAGGTCTCCTACCCGTGGGTCTACTGTTGGGGAGGGTGCTGTCTATATTGTAATTGCCAGGGGTGTCAGTCAGCTTTCCCAAAGGAAATAATTATGCATTTTTTTAGAGGACACAGTAATCGCTCCCAATTTGTCATCATCAGCAAATGTGCTCAGCCACAAGCTATCCATGTTTGCCTGGACTTCTGATAAATAACTTCCAAACAGTAAGGGGCCCAGCACAGAACCCTGTGGTATGCCACTGCTGACTAGTCCTTCGCTAGAGGTGAAGTTCCCCACTTTGACAGTATGTGCCCTGTTGGTGAGCCATTTGGATACTCACCTGGTGAAATAGATCTTAATTCCCAATTGAGTGAGTTTATCTATAATACCTGAGTAGGGAATTGTGACAAATACCTTTTCCAGGTAGAGGTAGGTGGTATGCACAGTCTTTCCCTCATCCATGGTCTTGGCGACCTTCTTGAACAAGTCAACCAGGTTTAACAGACATGACCTACCCTTAGCAATTTTGAACTTGGCTAGATCCAGAATCTGGAGATTACTTATGACCTTGTTGATAAGGTCCATGATGATTCTTTCTGTGGCCTTGCAAATGAGACTAGTCAGGCTTATGGGTCAATAATTCCCAGGGTCAAATGATGGTCCCCTTTTGTGCAAAGAGATGACTGTTGCTGTTCTCTGCTTTGCTAGAACATAGATAGTCCACAGGCTATGGTTAAATAGGGTTTCAAGTGGGTCTCCTAGGATATATTTTAAGTGTTTTAAGAGGCAACCTGTGAAGTTGTCTGGTTCCATTGATGCCTTGTTTTGGCCTTAGAGAGCACAGTGATGACTTGCTCTATTGAGATTACATGCTGAGCAATGGTGGCAGATATAATTTGGGTGGTGACTGGTGAGGATGGGGGTAAAGTTTGATCCAAATCTGTTGGCTAACAGGTTGGCTATTTCCTCTAGTTGAGTATGGGTGGTGTCATCTACAACTAGCTCCGCTCATAGCTGGGTATTCCCCTTAAAATTTCGATGTAGTTAATGAATGACTTATGGTTTTCCTTAGCTAGGGAGGCTATTTATGCTTCGTAATTTGCATTGGAGGACTTGACAAGATCTCTAATTTGTTTGTTTGTTTGTTTAAAATAGTGATGGATTTCTTTTTCTGGTGAGTCAGTTTCCTCTTGTTTTGGGGCATTTTTTTCTTTCTTTAATTATGTAGCCTGTTTATACTGGGGGGTCAACCAGGGTAGCTTGGTTTTCTAGCATGACCCTGTTTTAATCCGGTTTGGTACAGCTGATTATATACAGCTGCTTAAGTGGTTATACAGAGTGTTGGTGTACACCTCTCCATATGAGTCCATGTTTTCTGTGTTTGGGGGGGTGTTGAAGTTTCCTATGGCATCACTTAGTAGGAGGTAATTTGTCTTGGAAAAATTCTGAAGCATTTTTGAGCTTAATGGGGTGTCTGGCCATATAACTATTTCAAAAGAGACTGATTTATGGTATGATCTCACCAAGAAGGACATAACACGGGGGGGCGGGTGTGATGCTCCCCATGTTAGTGAGCACTGTGTCCAGGATATTTGAGTCCATCATGGGTGCGCTGACTAGCTGTTCCAGGACATTTACATTGAGAAAGTCCAAGAACCTCTGAGTCAGCACATTTGTGGTTGTGTATGTTCTCTAGTTGATGGTAAGATAATTAAAATCAGCCATGATTAAGGAGTTGAGCTGTATGGTAAGTGACTCCAGTAAGTCCAGTTATGCAGTATGCTTTTCCTGTTTCATGGTGGGAGACCTATAGCTAGCGATGATGTGGTAGGAACTTTGCCTTTGGTTAATTGGACATGGAGTAGCTCAAGAGATTCATACTGTTTGACCAATCTTGAAGTGTACTTATCCTTTATGAGGATGAATACACCTCTTCCTTTGGTTCTTTCATGCTCAGTTTGTGGTCTGAACATATGGAAGGCATTGCATCCTTGCATGGTCGGGATGCTTTCTGTGGCTTTGAACCATGGCTCAGTGACTGCACAGATGTCAGCATCTTCCAAGGTGAAGAGTGCTTCCAGGGAGTGCAGTTTCTTGTTTAGACTCCTAGCATTGAGCAGCAGTATCTTGAGTTTATCCAGAGAAGATTCCTTTATGTTGGGAGATTGGTTATTTTGACATTGTCTGAAAAAGGCGCAATAGGGGTGGCTCATAGGTTCATAGGTTCATAGGTTGGTACTAGGCTATCGGCCCTAGGGCCTATACAAGCCTAGCCATAACAATTCCCTGGCTATTTCTTCCCACACTATTTATTTCCCTGGACCCCTGTCTAGCAGGGTGACTGACAGGATCCCTGGGGTGAATTTCCTTTCTCCCATCCAATCATCAAGGTTCCTTTTGAAGAGGGCCAAAGAGGTGCTCTGCTTGACATGTATGGGCAGTCTATTCCAGAGTCTGGAAGGGAATGTGTAGCTGCAAGAATGGTGGAAGCCATGAGTATCTATTATGCGGCACGGTGGCTTTATTATCTTGCAGCTTGAATAGAGGTTGCAGGAACAGCAGAAGACTTCCTCGTAGATTTATGTGGCAGCTTGGCTTTGTGTGTGTGTGTGCATGTGAATGAGTCAGTGTGTTTCTGACTCTGGTTGTACTACACCACTTATTTCCCTAGTTGTAAAATACTGAATTAAAAATGTATTTGTTTTCCTTTATCAAACTTCAGAGAGCCTTAATAGGCTTGGTTCTATACAGTGAAACACACGGCTAACAGTTTAATTTATGTTTGAATTTCTACAGGTCTGGGCTTGTTTTGCTTATATTAATTATGAATTATTTATGTCTCACATCTAAAAAATATCAGTGAGTATACAATGCATAAAATAATTGTGGAAAATTATGAGCAAAAATGTTTTTTGAATTGTGGTTGTTCAGCAATTTCTTCATTCTGTCAAATTCCTCTTGTAGAGATCAGTTACATCATTCTTTCTGGCTGCCTTATTTCATTGTGTATGCCTGTGCTGTAAACTATCGATGGTTTCCTCAGCTTAATAGTTAATTTTTAGAAAACTATGATTGTCTGAGTTTCAAGAGCTTGAGGAAAGCAGTGAGTAATCTGATGCATGTATGTGTGTGTGTGTGTGTGTGTGTGTGTGTGTGTGTGTGTGTGTGTGCGCGCGCACGAGTGGAAGTAGACTTTAATGATGGAAATGTTCTGAATTGGGAAGTTTTGTCATTACTGGTTCATGCATTTTGTTTTATTGCCTACTGGAAAAATGTTCAAACAATAAATTTAAAATACGCTTTAAGTCTAACAAGTGTGCTGTATTATCCAAGGGATATAATTTAATAAAGTCAGGAAGGGGTATCAAAGAACACATGTATGTTTCTTGTTTTGTGTGCAAAGGGCCTATGATTTGAAAACAGCCCAATGGTAATCTTTATCCAACACTGGCCAGATGCATTTTCTTTGGATGTGGTGTGGGTTTCAATGCTGTTTCAATGAATGTGAGTTTCAAGGGCAGAGAATTTTATTGCTAAGTCTATTTTCATTGTGAGACAGTATTGCTTTGTTTAGCAGATGTCTAGTAGTGTTTGTGCATTGTGCTATAAACATTAGTGTTTATAATAAATGGGGTGAAATAGCCAGGTAATGGGACACTGGAATGACTGCAGGGGGACTCTGGTGCCATATTTTGGTTCTGTTCTTCAGTTTGCATTTGAAGGTTGGTGTCCCACAATTCCATTGGAGTGGGTAGGATTACATAATTATGTATGCATATTTTATGTTAATCAGTGTACAGATTTGTATCTATTTTTCATGGGCCTTGTCCAGATTTTGATATTTCCAGGTTGAGAGGTATGGGTGCAGATAATTTCTGGCAAAGTACCATGGTCTGTTGACCATGTCCTCCAAGGCTGACAGATAGTGGATCCCCTTGAACTGACACCAGAAATTAAGCCAATTATTAAAATCAATCATTTTTTTGTTTGTATTGTAGCATCATCCTTGGCGATGGCAGAATGGTGCTCAAGACTAGGCTTATACCTGCCTGTGACACATAATCTGAGAGCTCAGTCATTTCTCTCTTCTTATAGTCCAGGGTGGTACATTTCAGGTCATTGACAACCACATGGAGTCATACTGGTACTTGTGGGTGAGTGACTTGAATGCATGTGTGACCTCATGGATCCTGGTGCTTAACAGGCAGCTAATCATAACCCTCCCCTTATCCACCCTAGTGAGGGGGATATCTGTGTGTCTCACTATGGAGTTAACTATGACCAGTACATTGGGTCTTGCGGTGTTAGGTCTTATAGGCTTGTTTGCTGAAACACTGGTGTGTGTGTTATTATGTGTTGTGTTTGATGTTTGCTTTATTGTGTGTAGTTTCTGAAGGCAGCATTTGTAGGCCTCTGGACTTTTGATAATTTACTAGTGAGTACCTCTGCATCTGTGGGTTTACGTGTCAAGTCCTTATTAATTGTGAGAAGTGATGTGTGTGTGCTGACAACCTGTTTGACAGTAGACTTGTCTGTATGTGAGAGTCTTGCCAGCAATTTCATAGTGTAAGTACATCTCACACATATAGTATTAGTTTATTTCAGGCGTAAGTGGTTGTCACTATATATGAGACAATTGCTACATTGCCTTAGGATGCACATCTATCAGGTTGGCCAGAGAAATGATGGGAAACTGCCCATCCATAATAACAGGTTATTACTGTGTGCTTTCTTTAAGAAAAGAAATTAATTAATTTGACTGGACTGTGCTGGTAGCACAGAGACTGTGACTGGGAGCCAGACTGTGTATAGTCTGTGTAATATAAGGTAAACCAATAAAACAACACTGTCCAGCACGCAAATGACTTGCTCCAAGAGCAGCAAAGGTCTGGGGATGTTTTCATTGATAGTTTTTTCCTTAAATAACTATCTACAAGGTGTTTGCAACCACACAGGGCATACCTCTCAACTGTCCAGATTTTTGTAGAATTACCAGATTTTTGCCTCATACTTTTGGTCTGTTTCTCCTAAAATTTTGGTTTTCTGGCAAATCATTGGCAAAACATTCTGGACTGAAAACAGAAAATAATGGCAGACATTTGAGTTTCAGACTTCATATCCTTCAGAAAATTCATGTCAATGCAAAACCTGTTATTCTATTAACTTTCTATGTTTGTAAGGGCAATATTTAAAAAAGTGTCCCTATTTTTGGGACTTTGCCCCCTCATTATTTGTGGTTGTCCAGATTTCTTCCACTAAGAGGTTGAGAAGTATGACACTGGGCACTGCCGACCACACAATCTCGAGGCTTAATTATCAGCTCAAATACACAAGGAAAGTACAAAATGAGCCTTCCTTCAGCAATCCGCAACTTGGATGAGTTTATATCAGCACACTTCTGTCACAAGAATGCAGAAAAAAAGCCCTCAATGCAAAAGGCTGGTTTTATAGCCCAAGTGTAAGCAAAGACACTCTCTAGATAGAGCAGTCCTGAATCAAGTAGATGCAATGTAGCCTGTGTCTTAAAGCAACAGATCAACTTAAAAAAGTGCTTAATGTGGGTGTTTTACTGTTTGCATTCTCACTTTTGTTTTTGTGGTAGATGTCTTCAAAAAAATGTCCTCAATAGTCATAACATGCTCCGCCTTCAATGTTTACTCTGCAGGAAGTTCTGCTTCCATGCTGTTATGCTGACATCATGATGTGGTCATTAGAGTCCATTACCTAGTAAGCAAGAGTGAGAAACATACACTGACAGGGTTTTCAGACTGGAGCAGATTTACTTGTAATTTTTATCTAATTTTCAGTTTTAAGATTAGTTACACAGTGTTGGTTAATGTGGTCTTCAAACACCCAATGCATTCTGTATTCCTTTAATGTGGAAACAAATGTAGGCTACTTCTGTTTCACTGTTACACAAGCACATTTTATGTCACTGAGTATTATCTTTTCATCTGTGCATGATATTTGCAGAGCACCCCTGAGTTTGTCTGATATGTTTTCCCTTTCCATCCTTTGTTAAACTTTACACCAAACAAATTGGAATGTGGCAAAGACACAGAAACAAAACTAAGAACCAACACCATTTGTACATTAGGGAAGCAAACAGTGTGGAATACACAAGTGAGAAACCAACAAGCCCATGATATAAATAATATTAGAAATGTTTTTCTGCAGCAAGTTAAGCACCAAAACATTTTTAAATATGAATAAAAGTGGTTTCATCACAATAATGGACTGCATCCGAACCAATGAAAAATCAGTTCAAAACATCAGTCACAATAACATACTTCATTGGTTCTGATGTTTTGGATTGATTCATTTCTAATAATTTATATCATGGGCTTGTTTGTTTTTCACTTGTGCACTCCATACTGTTTGCTTCCTTTATGCACACTTGGTGTTGGTTCTTTATAAAATTTTCAATTTTCTAGTAAATCATTGCTGAATAGTAATGCTAGAAATTACAGTTTCATAGTTTGTAATTCATTTTGTTCAGAAAATGTACGCTGATGCAAAACATGTTCCATTACTAAATGGACATATTGTACTTAGCCTGTGTATAGGCATTAGGTTCATAGGTTAATACTAAGCTAACTGCTCTTTTGAAGCCTAGCCAATTACCCCATGTGAGAATCAAACCCTGCAACTTGAGTCTTTAAGGTAAACATCTTAACCATTATGTCATCCTCCCATCCCATTAAAGCAATATTTACTTACATACAAAAAACAGAGGAAAGAGACCCAACCTACTATACAGAAAGTGTGGGAAAGATACAGCTCTGCATCATAAAAGTGTTAAGTGTGATGATACAAATACAGGAAATACTGCCCTTGCAAGTCAGTGTAAATCCAAAGTTTGAGAAATAACACTTCTTGCTCAATTTTATTTAACCAATCATTGGTGTAACTTTGTTCAAGAAAGTAAAAGTGTTATTACTCAGAATGGACAGGGCAAGACCTATGCTAAATAAAGTTGAGCTTCAATTGTCAACATATCCTTCAATTATGCCTATAGTCCAGAACAACAAGACTGGTTTCAGGAATGCCTTTCCCCTTCCTATATATAGATGTCAACATTATAAAAAACATCCTTACAGTTAATTGGAAATGTATTCTGGGCAACAGAGACATGACTCAGATAGTAGGTGCGGAGTCATTGTTCACTTACAAAAAGAGACACAATATAAAAACCACTTTAGAAAAGTCTACATGGACAGGCAGTACAATAGTAGGTGGAAGGATGGGCATCTTCAGTTGTGGACATTGTAAACAGTGCCACTATACAGCAAACATTTCAAGTATTACATTGAATGCTTGCAACATGGTTTTTACTGTGAAGAAAAGGTTTGACTGCACTTCCATTGGGGTAGTTTATTTGGCCTTACGTGACTCATGTTCAAGTTTTTTTTATAGGTAAAACATTGAGATGTTTAAAACGTAGGCTCTATGAACATAATTTAGCCATCTGAAAACATGATGCAAATAATGCATTGGCTAAACATGCTTTGATTTGTGAAAGTTTTAGGAAGTATACATTCTTTGTCATTGACTCTGTAGCAATCCAGGCTTTAGAAGGTGATTATAGAGTTCACCTGGAATGCTGCTAATCTAGATTGCAAAAAGCATGTATGGCAGATTGACCGCCATGATTAAATGATATGATCAACAGAAAATGTTTGATTTTTGGGAGCGAATCATTAGTTTGCAACAAATGTGCTCAATCTTGTCTGACTTTAGAAGCTAAGCAGGACTGAGCCTGGACAGCATTTGGATGGATAACCATTTGGAAACATCACTTTTTGACAATGGATTTTAACATTTTTTTGATTGTTGGAGAAAGGCTATCAAGATGTGCAATTGGTTCTATTTTCTGATTGGTAAAAAAAAAGCCATTAGTCTATAATGAATGGTCCTGAATACCAGGAAATGTTAATTGTTTAAGATTTTTAAACTAATTAAATATTGTATTTCATTGGGTGCATGTGTTTTGAACGGTAGTTGATTGGTTGCATGTGCTTTTTGGCACAAAGCCTGGAGAGTATTTAAATGGTATGGGAACATTTTGTAAAAAGATTCTGAGGAAGTTCTATGTTGAAAATATTAAAGAATGAAAGCCCTTAACCTTAGCAGGACTCTTGTTCTTTGGAACTTGTGATTTTGTTCATAAACAGGCTTAAACTAGGGACCAGATTTCAAAAGACCTGCTCTCAGTGAAAATGGTGACCTACACTGAGAGCAATGTTTTTTGGAATTGGGCCCAAAATAACATGTTTTTTTTCTATCTGCTCAGTGAACAATAAAAATAGTACAGGTTACAGTTTTGCATAACACATATTGGAATGAATGTGCTGTTTCATGATGTCCATTGCCCAATCCACAGTAAAAATAGCACTGCTGTGTGCAATACAAAAGCCTTTGAGGTAAAGATGAATGCAGAATGTATAGACAAATACAGATTTCCATGTTTAGGTCTGACTGTATATTTTCACATTATACTGATGGTAATACTACTTTATGTAAAACCTATTGAAATGAATGTATTGCTATTCCATAATTCAAATTTGCTTAATGCACTCAAAATGTACCACTGCTTTGTACAGTAGACAGGTGTGCACAGTTGAGATGATTGAACATACCACTGCTTTGTACAGTAGACAGGTGTGCATAGTCGAGATGATTGAATGTACCACTGCTTTGTACAGTAGACAGGTGTGCACAGTTGAGATGATTGAACATACCACTGCTTTGTACAGTAGACAGGTGTGCACAGTCGAGATGATTGCAGAATGGATGGAGAAATACAGGTTTCCAAGTGGAGAGACTAAAGTTTGCTGTAATACCCAGTGCTAGTGCTACTGCTTTTACAAACACGTATTTTAATAAACATGCTGGCGTTCCATAATACACATTTGCCTTTTAAACACTAACAAAGTAGCACTGCTTTGCTTAATACACAGGCTGATCAGTAAAGATGAATGCAAAATAGGTTAGGAAATATAATTTTCCAAATACAGATCTGACAGTTTGCTTTAATATTACACTGACAATTTTACTGCTGTGAGCAAAACATACACAGTGAACATACTGCATTCCATAACACCCTTTGCCAAATGCATACCAATTTGCATAACACTCACGTTTGTGCAGTAACAATACATGGGAACTAGGAATTGGAAATATAGATTTCCAACTGCAGGCCTGACAGCATGCTTTAAAATTACACTGACAATGCTATGAACTTGCACAATATATATTGTAACAGACATACAGCTATTCTGTGATATCCAAAACACACCAGTGGTAGCATTGCTTTGCACAATGCATAGCTCCATGTATTTAAGGTAAATACAAAATGGATGGGGAAATAGTTTGCCTAGTACAGGTCTGAGACTGTGCTTATTATTACCCAGACAATAGCATTAGTTTGCACAGTACATACTTTAACAAATATTCTATTTTGTAATGCCTATTTGGCACATCTGGATGGCGCAGTGGTGCAGCGGTAGCATTGTCGCCTCACAGCAAGAGGTTCTTCTGTTCGATTCTTGGCTGGAGTGCCTTCTGTGTGGTGTCTGCATGTCCTCCCTGTGTTTGTTTGGGTTTCCTCTGGGTGCTCCAGTTTCTGCCCATGTTACAAAGACATGCATCTGGATCATTTCTCCCCAGGCCTCTAATGAAAATTGGCTTTGTTTCAAGTCGAATTTTCCCAGTTAAATAAATATTTCCACAAGCTGTTGTAACAGCAAACATGTTTTGCACACTACACAATAAAGATTAATGTAGAAAATATATAAGTATATAACTTTCCTACTCCAGTTCAAATGGTATGTTTTAGTACTTCACTGAAAATAATTATTTCTGTAGTACATATTTTAATTAATGCAGTACAGATGAGGACATTTCCCTCACAGCTCTAACAGTATACTTTAATATTGCACTAACGCTGCAATATTCTGAACGCACATTTCCTAAACCAGAGTTCTGTGCAGAATCCATAGTAGCAAACATCTTGGTTACGATATCATTCTGCTGTGCATACATAAACAATAACACCATTTTGTCCAGGTATTGTGAAAAAGGAAAAAAGCTTTATTAAATGAGTGTCAAAAGCAATATTTGACACTGTACTGTTGAAGGAGAAATACTTCTTGACTGCATTTGGCACATTTTGCTTTCCAGATTGAGCAGCACTAAGGTGGATGTTTTCACTGAGGTAAGCACTTCAACCATGTGACTGCTGACTGCAAAAAGAGAAGTCTGAAGCCTTCATCTGTGTCTTGCAGTAGTAAATGGATCCAGTACAGGAAATGGCCAAAGATTTTGGCTTAAAGTCCTTAGCAGGAACATGATCTGGAGGTCAGACATAAACACAGGCCTGGCTCTGATCTAAAGTCCCGGTATTTAATCACAGTTTAACAATTAAATAGATAAACTTCCAAAAAAATCTATTTAAGTCCTCAAATGATGAAACTGCTACATATATAAAAGGAAACAATAAACAATGTAAACTACTGACATTATATTTTATTATAAAAAAAGAAATATTGCAAAACAAGAAATGTACAAGCAAATTAAAATTAAAAATGATAAAATATTACTTTGCTTATGTAGCTACATGAAAATGCCATACCCCTTACTAACTAAACATATTAACTCTGAAAAGGAATACTTGACATTTCAGTAATGTCTTACAACCTCAGTGTTATTATAGCAAGATAGCACAAGCGGGGGATTAGGAATATACTTTAAGGCATTTGTGCCTGTAGGCTACGTCAGAGTGCAGAATGTTATGCAGTAAGTGTTGATGATGGCCATATGCAATCTGTGGCCATTTCATTATTTTGAGCTATACTGATTGCCAAATGTTAAATGTGTTGTAAGTAATCAAAAATAATTTGCTTTGTCTTTTGTTTGTGAAATGGCACAGTACAGCCTTCAGCAAACCCCTCTCTTTAGGGTAATTTGTCTAACAAAACTGGAAACTTTGTATCCAGAAATGTGATTATTTTCCTGTCAGCAGGCTACCCAAGAAGCTTGAAAAGGTACATTGTTTCTCCTCATTCTATTTGTTTTCAATATTTCCAACCATCCAGGCATATATTTACATTTGTTATCACATCCATTATAATCCAGAGCTTGTGTGTGTTTATATTCCCACCTTTGTACTTAGAGTATTTCCAGCTTATCTCCCCCACATTGTAAGACCATCTCTCCTTTATTCAGACCTTGTATTATTGCGGCTTCCAAGCACACGTTCACATTATGTTTGTTTACCATTCTTTCTATATTCTCCTTTACATTGTCCAAAGGGAAGCCATTGGTTCCCTGTGCTTCCTACAAAAAGTATTTATAATTTAGTCAGAGAGGTCAGTCGAAAATGCATTGTCATTCTGTAAATGCCTCTGATCCACCATAACATTGTTCCTTCCAAGCCACTATTACCCCCATCCCTTCACTTCAGTCCCCCATCTCTATTTTCCAAACCTGCACTACTTCCTCATCCACTCCTTGTCTCTTAGCCCGATCCTTTCATTCATGTGCTGGTCATTATTCTTGTGTAAGATTCATCATCACCTCCTTTTCGTATTCTTGCAATAATTTTTCTGACATCTCTAGTTAGGAATTGCATCTGCAGTTTCTCTACTGATTTCAGGCTCTGCCTGTCATGATCCACACCAAATAAACAAAAGTTGCAATTACTAGGTATCTCCCTGCCAAAATCCCCCCCCCCACCAAATGGGAAAAAAACTCCTTCCTGGCATGATCCTGGATAGTCCTTACCTTCTTACAAGACTAGCACATGTTTTTCTGATCTACATTATACCTTTAACCCCCAAAATGTTGCCAAAGGGCCCAACTTTCCTTAAACAATCTTTGTGCTATATTACAACACTTATGTACGGTTATCTTACATGTGCCTCATGTCAGTATCTTACTTAATAATCTTATAATTTCTAATACCCTATCCCACATACAGTCATTTCCACAATACGTACCCTCACTAATCTGCTTTTCTTTAACCTTCTCATAGCTGCCACTACAAAGGTCCCTCCTGTTTATGTATCCTGTCCTCCCTTTGCTCATCTTCTCCCATTTTCCTCACCCGTCTTACACATTCTTTCTTTCTCCTTCATTTATGACTCTCCCTCCCTTTAATTCCTCCTCTGTGTAATTTACTTACATCTAGCAGTCTCCTGCATAACAACCAACCCCCCCTGCCCCACTTGGGTTTTTCTTCACTTCTACAAATTCTATCCAATTAGTTTTGACTCGATTTCTCAGATCATAGAAAACCACCTATGTACTGTATGTACTTGTTTTACTGCGTTAGGCATGTTATTCCATAGAGCTCTCAAATTTCTGTTGTCTGGTTTGCCTAGCTGCACAATCTATGTATTTCTGTACTAACCTATCAATAATACTATACTCTGCTTTATGAAATATTGTGTTATTACACTCTTACCTACCTTCCTCCAAAGCAGCCAATCAAATTGCAACTCCTATAGTTCTGTCAGCCTTTGAGGTAAACTAATAAACATTTTTTAAATCCATGGTTCTCCATTCTCCTTGTCATTTGTTCTCAGTCTTTAATTTTATTGTGTTTGTTTAGGGCACTAGTCAAAACTGACCATTCTGCTTCGGTTCTCTTGTACCCTTACACTATTTAGCCCTGAGTTCTAATTTGTAAGTGTCTTCCCAAATACATCATATGCTATAAGGTCATAGTCCTCACAGTTTCAATCTACCCAAAGAGTTTAATCTTCCTAGCCACAAATCTAACATCTTTGCTATGCTCTTTCTAAGACTCTGACAGTTCTCTTCTGTTATCGTAGCCATTGAGCTACACAGATCAATACCTTAACCTATTGTAGCCATAAACCACCTCTCGCACTACTTCCAGTTGTTACAATTACTGACGTCTTAGGGTGAGACTTTCATCTACACTCCTCTCCAAAGACTCCAAATAACTTCAAAGTCATTGGCAACTATCTTTGCAAGTCTTCTTGGGTCATCATACAGTCATTAGTAAGAAAGTAAATGCCAGTTTTCCTGTTTGGATCTCCTGACCCTCCCAGACGTTTCTCATTTCTGAACCAAGCATTCTTTAACTAACAAATTTATTCTAGGGAGAGGGAACATCCTTCATTTGTGACCTTTCTATTATTTCCTTGGTTGTCATTCCACCATTTGCAAACAATCTCAACTCTGGAGTTGTATGCCATGCATTCAGTCACTGCAGTCATAAGCCCTTTCTGATGACTGCTTTTAAAACTCTACTTGTAAACTTTTAAGACACAATCAAAATATTTCAGATTCCTATAAGGATTATGTAAACATTTCGTTCCCTTTTTTCCCCAAACCCATAAAGTTTATCAACACCCTCCAATGATCCATTGATGACTTGTCCAGGACAAAACCTATTTGATTCCTTTTCAGTTAAAATCTGGCTAAATATCTTTGCATTTGCATTACATAAAATAACTCCTTTCATCCATATCACCCCCTTTTGTTCATATAAAATCATTGCCATAACCTACTCCATTGCTGCTACAAATGTCCTGATTTAAGATATCTCATTAAATAACTTTGCTGAAGTCCTCCCTATCTCTTCTCTGCTTCAGTTTGGGATAATTCATGTGAATGTAAATGATCCCGCGGCAGCCATTAAAGAGTAGGAGAAGTTTTCGGAAGCCCAGACCAAATTTCTCCTAATAATATAAAGACCATCTTGGGTCTCCCCTTTAAAGAAACCGCAACCTTAGAGGGACTATCTCAGACAACAAAGGAAAATAAAAAAAAACTAACATTGTGCTCAAGGACTGCAGTTTCGATAAAGTGTTATACTGCAGTGTATACATAAAGACAGTAGCTAATAATGTAAGAAAGTCGGTCAGTGGCATAAAGACATTTGTGCCTCAGTAAAAAGAGAAAAAGAACCTCATAACATAAAACGGCACGTTGTACTTGTGTTGCACTGATTAGAAATTTGGATTTAATTTAAAAATTCTTTCTAGTTTTGCAGCAAAATCTCTGGCAGACACTTGCTAAACAAAACTAAAGAGTGTCACATTGAAAACAGGCTTAGCATGTGAAACAGAGACCTTCTTGTGTGTTGAAATCTATGTGTATTGAAAATGCATCAGGTAGCACATTAAACTACAACAGAACTACTGGAATCCACAGCCAAACAGCATATAGTGAAGTACTAATTAGAGGATACGTGAAGCATGCCAGGGATTTCAAAGACAAATGTGTAATGCATTTGCTAACAGCCTGGGACAGCACACTGGGTGTAACAGCCTGGGAGAGCACACTGGGTGTAACAGCCTGGGACAGCACACTAAATGCAAGTATCCCTTTTTAGGAGTAGCACAGGAGTACTGTCTGGAATCAAACCTGGTACTACAGAATGTAGGTTATTAACAGCTCATCGCTTTACTTGTTGTTGTTGTGTCTTTCGGCTTTTCCCGGTTAGGGGTCGCCACAGCGGAAGTCCGGTCCGCTAATGATTGGCAGTAGATTTTTAAGTGCCGACTTGCCAGGCCTGACGCACAACCTTCAACGAAGGAACGCCCATTCACGCATGTCGCCACACAAAAGATGCTCTACCTGAGAATCGAACGGGGAAACATCTTACTGTGAGGCAACAACGCTACCGCAGTACCACCACTGTAGTCGTTTTACTCATTTACATTTACATTGCCAGACAAACTATTGAAATCCAAAGTGTAGCCAAAAAAACCTAAATTAAAAAACTGTGGGTTTCCTCCAGGTAACTTTACAGTATTTCCTAAGTTTGCAGACTTGATGAGACTGCAAATGTTGATCAGCACAGATCAGAAATGAAGCAGCATATACGCATGTCACAAAAACATGCCAAATTAACAATTTATTTATTTCTAGAATTAATAAAACTTCAGATATATTGTATACCCATGCATTACTGATCTGTAGGCTGATATACAAGTAAGGTTATGCCTCTACTACATGGATAACTACAAAATAATATGTCTCTTACTGACCCACAGAGCAGCAATCAGTCACATAGCCTTATAAAATACCCATTTACACCTCTCAACAGGTATTATTTAGACATAGCATTATGATGACCCTCAAATTTAGTGTTCCTCCTCCTAGATTTAATGATTTCCTTATGAAGTCGGACCCATTTATGGGAACATACTTTATTAAATAAATAAACTAAGCATACACAAAAATCAGCATCAGTTGCTATAGGTTCATAGGTAAATACTAGGCCATCTGCTCTAGGGCATTTATAAGCCTAGCCAGAATGTGTTGGCTTTCGCCACCCCCTTAGATTAGTTCCCTGTGCTTCTGTCCAGCAGAGCCACTGCAGTGATCCCCAGGGTAAATTTTCTGTTTCCCATCCAGCCATCAAGGTTTCTCTTGAAGAGTGTTACTGAGGGACTCTGCCTGATGTATATTGGAATCCTGTTGCAAAGCATGGGGAGTTTCTGGGACAGGAATCTATCCCTCCAGCATGTCCTATTTATCGTTGTGGTGAGGTTTACATCTCTAGATCGTGTGGCTATATTGTCTAGTATACAAAGAGCTTCTTTCAGAAAAAATAAAGTGCTTTTTGTTTTGACCCTCTGCTAAGATTTCTAAGGGTCTTTTTTAATGCTTGGAGGTTGACAGATCTGTACTTATCAGATGAAAGCATTTTTCATAAATCAAAAAGGCAACAGCAAATAAATGTGCGTTAGAGAATAGCAAAAAAGTTACTTGTGCATGAAAGTCATGCATAAGAACTTCAATTCCCTTTTCATACACTAACAATGTACAAACTGATGGCAGTTTGTGCATAAAACTATGTTCTGAGTGGCATAGGCAATGAAAATGTGATGACCACTGCTCAAGCTCCACTGACTAGTAAAAGTAATGTCTTTCAGCTTTTCGTGGTTAGGGGTTGCCACAGCGGAACTCTGATCCACTAATGACTGGCAGTGGATTTTTTTTTTTATGGTGTCGAGTTGCCAGCCCGATGCTCAACCATCAAGGAAGGCACACCCATTCATGCACGCACCTACCTGCATGTCTATAATGTCACTCGACTGCGGGGAGGACATACAGACTCCACATAGAAGGCACTCCAGCCGAGAATCGAACAGGAGAACCTCTTACTGTGAGGTGACAATGCTAACCGCTGCACCACTGCGGCCTTAATTATTGCGGTTTGTGGCATATTTCTATAGATTATAGACTGCTTCATTTTCACTATGGGCTAGCCACTTAGATGTGTGAACAGTGGCTCTAAATGATTGTTGTTTTTGCAGTGACACCCGGATCCCACATACAAAAATGGGAAAAGAGGGTTGTGAATGACTGGTTGCATCATTTGTGCATGCATTTTTCTGAAAGAATAATGAGAGAGGCTTTTTCATGTAGGTTAAGCTGAGTATCTTAGCCTTGTCATATTGTACCTTTAGCATATCCAGCTTTGTATGTTTTTGTCTCTGTAATTCTGCCATTACCACTAGGCAATTGTTCGTTCTACTCTTTATACCACCAGCTTGCAATCATTTTATCTTTTGCCCTTTATATTTTCTGTAGTTATAAAATGTTCCCCAACAAGTATAAACTATGAGCCATGAAGTGATATTTTTTCAAGAACGTTTACTGAAAACTGCTTACACTCTCATGAATGAACCCTGGAGCTTTGCCCACCCTCAGAGTTATCATGTGACACTTCAGGACACATCCTGTCATGAAAGCTTCTTTTTCTTCTTCTTTTGGCTTTTCCCGGTTAGGGGTCGCCACAGCGTATCATCTGTCCGCTCATGATTGGCTAACTCGTGCATATTTCCTTCATTTACAACAAGGGAGACTATACAAACTTCCTTTACCTCAGGCTGTCAGAACTTCTGAAGAGATAACTGTAACAGGCATAGCATTAAAAATTCAATGGATATGTTGTGCAAATTAAAACCAGTGCTGACCTAGTAAATAACTTGAGAGGTTGACACTTATTATTAGTTACTGTTCTTTTTCAGCTGTTGTAACATACTTGACACAGAAGGATCTCTAATTTGAAACTTGCTTTTCGACTCTTATTTTGTGAAAGATTTGGAGGCATACAGACGTGAAGATATTTCGGACACATAGCTGAAAATTACAACCTGTGAACAACAGTACTTGTAAATCAGACACTTTTTAAAATTAATTTGTTAACCAAGTAAACCAGCTATAAACAATGTATTCCTTTTGGGACTCGGAGAACACTATCTCAGTCCTGGGGCCCCCTATTCACTCTTCCCATTTAAACTTCTTTTTGGGAGGTGGGTGATAAGGGTGCATGCCTTCCCCAACTTATATATACCAACTCCAAGACCAAGGGAATATTCTGAGAAGTGACATCTCAGACTTAGGATATGTAAGTCCTATCTTTCGACCATCCAGTCTCCAAATTTCAGGACTCGCTCTAGCAGGTTTCGACATTTCAAATGGTTGTCCAGTTTGGGCCCACCTTGCTCTTCATTTTACTATTCATCCCTTAGCAGCTACTATTATTTTAGTTTGCAGGTTAAATAACTAAGTATTTCTTTTAAACTGCTGCCACTCACTTCATGCTCCTTCATTGCCAGCTCACTGATGTTTCATTGCAGTGGCAATCAGGTGAGACCCGCACCAGGATGGGTTCCCCTTCCACAACGTCTGTGAAACTAAAGACTGAAAGCATTCACAACATGACTGCATGATGACATTTGTTATAAGATCATAATTAATAACATCATAATTTAAGCCCTTTATGACTAACTGGCAGACATTTAAATTAGATTTTGAGATTCCATATAACTGGTTGCCAGATACATGGCAGTTTTTTTAAACAGTGCTTACATTAAACATTTTTAAGGAATTTTTTTAGAAATCCAATCTTCCCCTTCCAGTATAATAAGGCAAAAGGCAAATATTTTTTCTTGTTTAAGAAAACTACTATTCAATATCTTTTTAGCCTTAGAGCTGAATATATATTAAGACTGGATTTTCCAACTCATGGTAGTGTAGCATGTTTGCCCTCATAAAATGCATGTATGTGCATGTGCACACACACACACACACACACACACACACACACACACACACACACACACACACACACACACACACACACACGTAGACCAGAAGTGTTATTCTTCACTTTTGTACAGTCTCATTCAAGATAAGACCTTGTTCACTTATTATATTATTCTTTATCATGGTCCAATGCTCCCTGTCTGACTCAGCATTGCCTTCATATTGCCATAATCTATGAAGGAAATAGAAAAATCTCAATATTGCATAGAACTTTTACTAATAAATATTTATAATAGGTACATGTTATTCTATTTATTAGTGTGAAATTCACAACTGCCATGGTCTGTGTATTCTTCTGTATCCTCTGGTTATCAGACTTCCAAAAACTGTTCGTTGTTTCACTATTACATGCTGTCAGACCCAGAGTGATATTTACTGTTCTTAAGTTGTGAATCTACTTTTCATTTGCTATTGAAACCATTTTTTCCCCAAGTATAGTTATGGTTTCCTTTAGTTATCACATTATTAGGAAAGTCTTGCAACCTTCACTTAACCGACTAGCTCAGTTCTGGTCCATCTTGCTCTGCACATTCCCTTTCATCCCTTATCAGATACTATTATTGTAATTTGCATGATAAATAACTATATATTTTTATACTGCTCTCACTAATTCATTGCCAGTTCACTGATATCTCCATCTTTAGAGGTTTCCCACATGTGGTGGCCCTCAGGAGTGACACACAGCTGGATGGTCTCCCTTCTCCTTTCAGCTTTTTCCTGGTTAGGGGTCACCACAGTCAATCACCTGTCAGCTTATGATCGGCAGTGGAGTTTTACAGTGCCGAGTTGCCAGCCCGACGCGCAACCTTCCACAGAAGGCACGCACATGCACACACTCATGCCTAGGTCCAATTTAGAGCGTCCAATCCACCTACAGCATGTTTTTGGGATGTGGTAGAAAACCAGAGCACCCAAAGAAAACTCACGTGACCACAGGGAGGACATGCAGACTCCGCACAGAAAGCACCCCAGCTGAGGATCGAACCAGAGAACCTCTTGCTGTGAGGTGGCAATGCTAACTGCTGCACCACCGCAGCCACTCTAGAAGATCTATAAACATGGGAGTATTCCCTTTCTTCAACCACCTTGTACCATAAATTATAAAGTGTCAGGTGAAAAGCTGTCATATTGTGGCTCATAATGTATTTTTTCTTATCCTTATATCTTACCTGTTGTGCTGGATATTGTAACAAAGAGGAGGTGAACAAAGATGTCATGAAGAAAATAACTCCCCCTATCTGCCCAGGGCTACACAGCTAAAACTCCTGCCCTTCTCTAGTTTAGCACTAGGTTACTAACACAGCAACACTAAGAAATCTGTTGATTGTACCTTATCCATGTGTTCCACCAATTCCCCCACTCTCTCCCCACATAAGATGAGAGCAGGACCCTCTTCATCATTCCTTTTTCTCATGACATCTCTTAACAGGTGCCCAAGCTGCTAATCAGACTTGGACTGCATGCATTACTGTCTGAGCTTAAGCCACGTAAGAAAATGGATCTGGTGATTACACGACTGTAACAGTGATACAGAAACACATTTAAACTGAATGATGTTGTCATTAGTAAAGATTATACTGATGCAGATACATAGTGCTTGTATATTAATGCCTACTTGATATCACAAAGGAAGAAAAGTACAGTCACTATAATTTTATCCATTCAGATGTTCTCAAAGTACCTGCAAATAAAAATCACGTTTGGATACTAGAGTATGTTGAATGTCACAACAATGTATGTCAGGTGGAGTTCAGTTCTTCTGCACACACTTAAAGCTTCCCACGTATTGGATTTTGCTAGAAAAAATATATCTCTGAGATTCAAAAGTTTATTTCCCGGTGATTTTTCTATATGGCACAAGTGTGCAAACAAGAATATTATTTATATATTAGTAGGAGATCATTTTTTACTTATAAAAAAGTTATATTTATGAATGACAGCTGTTATTAATCAAGTTAAATAGCCATGGCATTTTGAAACTACAGGCAGATTTTTCTGTACTGCTGTTAAATCTGATTATTTCAGTTTATTCTGACCTTTAGATAATGTAAGTAAGTTTGCTAACAAACATATGAAAAATATAACTGAAATTGCTTGAAAGAACATGGTTAGCCACTTCCATCCTAATAGTACATAATTCCTTTACTTAGATATGTCAAAATGATGATGTCACATTATGCAGACATTTTTTGCAACATACAATGTAAATAATGTAAATTTATAACATTGTTCAAATGTATTATTACTCAAATGTCTTATAAAACTGCCAAGAAGGCTGCACTATGCTGCTTTATGCATATGATGTAAATTATGTAAAGTGTGTACTGCAAATGTCAGACATGCTTTTACTAACAAAATTGCTCTGACATAAAAAAAGTATCTATTCTAACAAAATGTTATATGCGGTTATTTCACTCTATGTAAACATTAGTGTCATGTTTTTTTAAATACAAGTGCCTTCTGAGCATTTCAAGATCAGTTCAGTCGTTAACAACTAAATTACAAATACAGTCTATATTTCTCTGAGATGCTATTATATAGACTGGACATGATGGGATGAGGTGTTGGGGATACTTCTCCACTGTTAATGGTTTATGTTTTAGTTTTAATTGTGTATGCCCTCATCTTTAAATTACAGAATAAAAAAGTGTTCTCTTGCTGTTACAGTGTTCTATAATTCCCATCCAGCATTTATAAAATCATAACATAGAAATGTCACTGATGAGGAAAGGCTTTCTCAGTTATGTTTCCTTCATGCAGGATAAGCTGTAGATCCTACTTAAATCTAAACCCAGTTTGATTCTACAGACATGCATTTTTGAAGTCTCTGTTTCACTGTAAAATCCTCAAAAAGGCTTCTCTATGCATCAACTACCTTGTCAGTGAAATAATTCTTTTTCGTATTCCCCATGCTATCAGTCGTAAACTGTATTCTTTATCTGACAGATCATGTTGCTGTGCATTATATTAATTCCACTGAAATATTTCAATGTTTCGGTTATATGACAGACAAACAAACAAACTGGTATTATTTAATATTTCTTCATATGACTTCTGTTTGCCTAAACCCAGTCTAATTTTTTAAAATACAGAATCTCGTGTGGCTGTCATCACCAGCTTTTTTTTTGTTTGTTTTTATGAGAAGGCACTGAGTTTTTGACCTTAGTTATAGGACCAGAATGTACAGCATTGTCTTCCATGAATGTATTGTCTGATGTGACAATGTGCATTAAATAGCCATGTTACCTGCCATTGTATATTTAATGTGTATTGTTGGTGGACATGGTATAATAACTTACACAAATGCCACCAGGAGGACCTGCCCCTTACCATCCAGTAATACCATGTATTGCCACTGATCTGTATGAACCCGCCATAACTCAGGATGAGTCACAGCAAAGCAAGTGTGGCAAAATACTGTGGTTTTCCAAAGGATGCAGAGAAGACAATAACATGTTCAGTGTATGACTCAAATACATTAAGCATGCTGAAAAGCTTAACACAGTACATTTTTATTGCTTTGGAAATGCACTTCTGAGCAGTCACTATATTATAGAATAAACATTATAATTACCAGCATCTGGCTGGCTAATACACATATTTTAAATAATGCTTAGCACATAAAAAGAGTAGAAGAGCTTTGCTCCGTCACTAGCTGGTATCAGTGTGCCCATTCTATTCCATAGCGTGGCAGTATATACGGAGATTTGCTTTTTAACTTTATGGCAGTCTTAGGCATCAATAATCATGAGCAATGCTATAATATAAAACATGACTGTTCTTACATGCAACATTCAAATAATAAAGAGAACATGTGCTTTTTCTCTGTACAAAAGTGATGTTATCTTGCTCTCTGGCACAGAGGGATGCAGCCTTGACTAAGGCCGAAGTGACTGTGGTTCATTTGGCAGCCCTGATAGGAATGGATGGGCTTGCTTGCTTGCCTCCCTTGGGATAGAAAGGAATGTTGTGGGCACTTTGGTGCACATAGAGATAATGCAATTTCCTGTCAGAGACTGGGGAAGCCAGGCATGGCTGCATGCTGCTGGCAATGCCTGATACAAAAGTGGGGAACAATCAGTGCAGACAGCTAACTGCTGTCCCCCATTACTTGGTTAGTCAAGCTTGTGCAAGTCATGTAGGATGTTAAATGAAAACAACCCAAACTACATCTGATGACTGCCTTAATAACAACTCCACTCTGAGAGGTCTCACCCTAGTGATTGGGAATGAATGAGCTTATAGTCTGAGAAAGGATCTGATGGCTGTCAGGCTGCAAAGGAAAATATGCAAAAAAAAAACAAATGGTGATGTGGTAATTAAAGTATTTGTTGTGCTGCAAAGATGACAAATCTTTAAGGCAGCTATGCAGTCATAGTCAGCACGTATTCAGAGACCTGTTTTTTGTGGTGAACGGCATTCATGAAGGTAACCAGCATGCCTCTTAAATGTACCTCATTTCGAGTAATGCTCTTCACTTAGGTTCTTAAAAAGTTCATGTTCCTCAAAAGTTCCACATTGAAAGTGTCTGTCACACATTTAAAGTTGCCAGTTTTTTTACTGATATCCATGGTAAATAGAACTAAATCATAGTAATTCATTAAAAGAACTATTATGCAAGTAAAAATATCACATTTTAACCAATCTATGAGCTTCCTAGTTGAAGTTGTTAGTAAGCTGTTAGTAAATGTTTCCACATTATAAGAGGTAGTGCTCCTTATTTAGACGATAGAAGGTTGAGAGCTATGGTAACCACATAGTGCCTCTTTCTCATCTTAAAGAATTATTTAATGTGTAGGCTACTTTGAAACTTGGTTCAGCCACAGAAACATAAAATAAAAGCTGCAAAGAAAACATTAAACTATTAAAGGGACATTTTGAATCTAAAAGCTAATTGCAAAAAAAGTTTTGTTTTAACAACAACCAAAATGCTGACAAAACTGTGGCATAGTATGCTGAAGAGTTGAAAGAATGCACAGTGAGCTGTGAATGTGATTTTTGGGGTAAGAAAAAGCCATTAGTTCATTTTGTATAGAAATTTCAGTCTGATTACTGATGATAAAACATTGTTTGGTGTGCTTAAGTCTGCCCACCATGGCAGCAGAACATATTCAGAGCTAAGCTATAATATTATCAAAATATGATGACCAGACTGAATATGAAAAAGGCTAATGCCAATGTCAGTGAGGATGGTCACTGAAGAAAGAATGATAGGCTACGGCCAATGACAGTGAAGATGGTCACTGAAGAAAGAATGATGTTGTGGCTTTTCCCGGTTAGGGGTAACCACAGCAGAACTCCGGTCTGCTAATGATTGGCAGTTGAGTTTTACATGCTGAGTTATCAGCCCTGACGCACAACTTTCAATGAAGGTATGCCCATTCATGCATGTCTCCACACAAGATGCTCTAGCTGAGAATCGAACCGGACAGCATCTTACTGCGAGGCAACAACGCTACCACAGCACCACCACCACAGGTTCACTCAAGAAAGAATGATAACATGTCTAAATGCTCTTAACAGAAGATCATTTCCATGAAATTCTAGTGATAGCAAAAATGATGGTATGCATGACCAGGATTGACAGAGAACTGTCATGTGTGTTAGGCTTTGTAATGGAAGGCTTGTCTCATATAGCTGATGAGAGCTTAGAAGTATATTACAGGAGACAAAGGGATCTCTCAGTACAAAAAGAATGTGTCCCTTGGGGTACCAGCCTTAGCATACCATTGAAACTATGAAAAGCAATCCTGCAGAAAATCCATGGTGGAGACCTTGGTATTATTAAAATGAAGTCTATAGCTCGGAAGCTTCCCAAAGTTATATGATGAGGTGGAGTATATATGTAAAATATATGTGCCATGTCAAATGGAACAGAAAATGTTAAGACAAGCATTTCATCTATGGGAATTTCCATGAGGAGGTTGATAAAGGCTGCAAATTGATTTGCGTGCTTATTTCTGAATACTGTGATTGTTGTAGTGGTAAATGCATATTACAAACGGTTTGATACATTTCATGTGTCTGAAGGCACATTGCTTGCTTCAAAATTGTTTGCTGCTTATGGGTTACCAAGATACATAATCACAAATAATGTTTTTTCGGGTCATGTCAGAAGAATGTCATCAAAAACAAAATGGAACCTTCCTTTCCTGTAATGTACCAAGACAACCTGCTATCAGTGGACTAGCAAAAAGTTATTCTCAAGCCTTTGAGAATATATTAAACATAGGGTTGTATGTGGAAAATAAAGTTTCTCTATTCCAGTTATAATACAGAAGTACTCCTAACTGTATGATAGGTTTGTCACCTGTAGGGTTATTTTTTTACAAGCATGTTAGATTATGACTTGACACAATTAAGCCAAACTTGAGTGTTATAAGAAAGAAGCAGGACATACAGACATCTCAGGATAAATAAGCATTAGACAGACCTTTTAATTCATTAGATGTAGTGAATCGTTTAGTTATGACTGGGGAATTCCAAAGAGGATTCCCTGTGTAATAACTGAACTCACTCATTTTTTTTTCATGTTTAAGGAATAGATACCAGTGTCATTTGTAGAAGATAACATGACCAAGTGAGAGCTGGAGTCACCATGGACACACATTTCTAAATAGGTAAGTTGAATATAGAAAAGATGGACATCAGATAACAAAAGTCTACAGATAAGGGAAAGTGAACTAGACACTTCAAAAGACACAGTCAAGTACAGGTGTGAGGAGTGAGGGGATTCACAGATATTGCAAGAGATAAAATGTTTGTAGGAAGTTCCACAGTCATCTCAGCATCTGACATTTTGATAAAACGATCTACCTTATATAAACATTATTGTATTATGTGTAAATTACACAGCTCAAGTTATGGAATCAGAAATACCATTTTATGGGAAGAAGAATCCAACATGGCTGCCTAATAACAGCTTAAATTTTATGAAGTTGCTTATAAAATCTGACAGAATTGTTTCATATAAATCAAGTAAAACAGGAGCTACATCCTGTTAAGCACTTTATTTAACTGTTTTTCTGAAAAAATGTGAATTTGAGTCTTTGAGATTAATTTACTAACTTTCCCAAAAACTAGCTAAATTAGAGCAACATTAGAAGTGAGCACTCTTAGATATTTCCCAAATAGAAATAATCTGTCTGTGAGAAAAATTTAAAATAGGTGGTGATTTTTCTGCATGAATAATAACTGAAAGTGGAACAGTTGTATGTTTGAATGGATTTTGCACAACAAAAATTTAATAAACAAATTAATGTCATAAAACTATGATACAGCAACAAGGAGATTGAATTAAGGGCATATAACCTTATTTACCAGCTAAAGATGACATAATAAAAGAGTAGGAAATACAAACTCTGTTCCTTTAAAAAATACATTTACATAAACTGCAGGATTTAGGGAATTAAGAAGAGAGGAACAGTAAGTGGGTATATAGACTACCAGAAAAGATGGACAGTAACAACCCAGTACATTTCATGACCAACTTGCTCCACAAATATTAAATCTGCAGTGGGACAGAGAGATAGCACGTAGGTCACTCTTGAAAACCGAGAGCTCCCCCAAGATCTATAACTTTAAAATTAATTTCATATATGGACAAGGAATTAATTCTCAAACCTTCCTGATCTAACCCTACCCCTGTTAAAGTGGTAAACAATAATATCAGACCTGGAAGTTACTTTTCCACTAACACATGCTTTTGGTTAAAGTCCTCAAAGAATAATATCAAAACTCATATCTGAGGATTCAGAAAATTCCTAACTGACATTAGAGCCCAAATCAGGTTGGTCAATTACGGTAATAGAAAGAAATTTTCATTCAGAGATATGATAAAGCTGTACTAAAAAACTCATTATTAGTAGTTCATTACTGTGTCTTTGAATCAAACACTGCACTGTCAGACTTGAGTGCACTAGTGTTTTTCTTACCAGCCCACGCAATGCAGTAGCCTAGGCACCCTCCTACACACACACACACACACACACACACACACACACACACACACACACACACACACACACATACTTACCCACAAACGACCCCCATTCACTCTCATTTGTGGAGTCACTCACTGGCCAACACTTGCATGCATGTTCCAAGATACAGACAGACAGACATACCCTATCTATCATACTCTGACCACCCAGGCAGATACACACACACCATACCTCTCAACCGTACCAAATTTATTGGTATTTACCACTTTTGAGGGAAAAATAATGGGGTGCCATGGATTTCCAAGTGGCCCATTCAATTCCTGATTTTTGTTCTTTTTATTTAGAATTTTAACATATGGCCTGATGTCATCACGCATTCTGCATTCCACAATGTCATCAACATGCAGGGACATGTGTGATGACATCAGCTTTGTGAGGCAGTGTCTGACTGCCTGTTAGGCTCGGTGTCTGGGTTGGGCGGGAGTTTCAAACCATGGGTGACATTGCCTACACTATGGCTGCTGTTGTCAGTGAATCAGTTGCAGCATGCTAATAGCCTATTTGCTTCACCTGATATAGGTAACTCCACGTTGCTGACTCCAGTGTTTCTCAGGCAGTGCTGCATGTCTCCACTGTAAGCTCTCCATGGCTCTTCATTAAGCACTACTTTTAGCAGATAAAACTTGCACCAGAAGCTCTAAAACTACAGTCTGCCGTACATTCTCATTGCTTTATTCCTCACAGAAGAGAAATCATGGGGGTATATTCGTGTTCAAGCTGTTGTGAAGTGACGGTCGTATTTAACTTCCATAGCTGTTACAACTTTCTCCTTCTCATGGGTGAAGCACAGCGCTGTATCTCAAGTCAGTAGTGGAGTGCAAGAAAAAATGACTTCAGAGCAGTCCAACGGTGGGAATGGCTTCCTCAACTTCAGGCAGCAGCTTGACTGCCTGTTGGACTTACAGACTGGGGTGAGACTGGGAGATGGAAAAAGAAAGATGAGTTCTGTCCTACTTGCAACAAGCTCTGCCAGCATGGATGCAAGTGCAAGCTTACCCGGCAGCGCTAGTAAAGAGGAGCAACAAGATAAGTAGTACACTACGTTTTTGGCAACAGAGTCATTTTACAGCAACTTTACCTCTATTTTTTTCTAAGTTACATCATGGGTATTTTCATTTTAAATTGGTGTTTATTTAAAGTCAGACCAATCCCATATATTGGTTTTCTTCTTCTGCAGATTTTTTCACTTAACTATAAAAGCGGTTGCTGAAACGGCGCACCAATTTGTATTTTTTTATGTTATTGCACTAGAAAACAAGCAGACTCAGTGTTCACTGCTTTTCCCTGTTTTTTCACCAGACACCAGTCTTTGCTGTGTTACTCTGTGTAGTGAAGAGTATAACTGTTTCAGTCTGAATGCAAAACAAAAGCTTACTCATTTGAAAGCAGTAAAAGAGCAGAATGTATCAAAATGGTCAGAAAACTGTAATCAGTGTTACTGTGCACAAACATATTTGTCTAACTGCTGTACTGGTATTGTAATAAATAATTGTTTGCTGTACATAGGAATAAACATTTATGTAGCTTTGTCTACACCAGCAGGGCATCTTTTGCTATTAAATTCATGTCAAAGGTTTGTTGCTGCAAAGCTGATGAGCAATATTTGTAAAGACGCACCACACACTCTGAAAGGAGTTAAAGAATGTGCTAAACGTGGGATATTTTTTTCTGATCTTTATACTTTGTATCAAAAAAAGAGGGTGTGAGGGCTTTTGTATTGGCTTTGGAGTTCTGGAAGTATATTGGTTGGACATTTGAATGTGTGCTTTCCTTTTGTTTGCTCTCTGACTTCTGACGTCTATTTTAATTGACTGTCTTTGCTTTAAATTGTGCCGGGAGGGAGAAGGCATTGTGTGACACTTCAGTATATGCTTCTGGCTTGTGTTATTAGCAGTAGTCATAGTACTTTTTGTCATTATTTATTAAGTGAGTAAGCCCACTTGACACAGATGTCCCTTTTCAAGGATGACCCTGACTCCAGGATCTTTGGTTAAGTGACTTGCTCGGAGTTATACAGTTTATAAATTGAAACTGAGAGAATTAAACCCAAGACTACAGGGCGAATGAAGCTGTTTAATAGCCTGTGGGTTTAACCTTCTGAGCTAAAACACCATCTATCCTGATTATATTTTTAATTTGTTTTAGTTGCTGAGAGTGGGAGATGCTGTCTGCAAAACATTCAGTTCTGGCATATAGTAGCCGTAATAATTAAAAATCTGAGTCAGTTTTCACATGCGTTGGGTCATATTAATCTATGTTCTTCCTGTAAGGGTGTTCCCATCTAAATGTGTAGTTTCATTTAGGGAAAAATGCATTTATCTTGTCTTGGAGGTCAAAGTCTACATCTCCAATGTACATGTTTAGAAAACACCCACATTTTATACATAATCTCCTTACAATGATGACAAGGGGTGATCAGTGATCACACTTCTCTTTTACCAAGTTTCTGCATTGATTAATGGCACAGTTTTTCAGAGATCCAAGCCACATAGATCTCTAATGTTGGAAGGAGCTGTGTTCCCTCATGCCATCAAATTATTTATTCAGCATTTGAGGTTATGATACTTTTGGAGAAAGGAAGAAAAGATACCTATAGTCGAAGATGGCATGAACTCTAAATTATAATAACTAAGCATCATTATTTGGAGCTATCCATGTTAAAATTATCCATGTTAATAGATACAGCAAAGTGGCCCAAGTTCAGTTCATTACTTGGGTAGCTACAGGAACTGAATGAGACTTTTGTCTGCTCACCTCACTTGGGGGGTATGACCTGCTGGAATGGAGGGGCTATTCTACAGTACCAGTTTAGAGTGTGGCTCATACTTTTAGCTGGGCTTAGCACATGGACACGCTGGCAGGCTTGAGCCTACATCACCACTACTGTGGAGCAGTGATACTTCTAGTCCACAACTCCTTCTAATTAGTGACCCTTCCAGAGCCTACCAGCATGCAGTAGTGTCTCCACCATACATATTCAACACCCAACTCTGTGAGCAGCCAAGGTATCTCTCTAGTCTTCTCCCTTTCATGCCACTCACTTCAACAGTCTCGAGTGGTGGCCATGACAGGCAAAGATACAATTGGCTCTAGAGAACTAATACATAGACATAGTCTGGGCTCATACTGGATGCTGTATCATCACAGAAAGACGATTCAAATTAGTCAAGGTACCTGGAATTGCAAATTGGTTTGAGAGGTGACACTTGTGATTCAGTGCAATAATGTATAACATTATACAGTGTGGTAGTATTTGTAGCTTAAGACTAAGTGGGACAGACAAGGAGGCAAAGGATTTTGGTCAAAGGCATCCAAAGGTGAAAGGGTAGTGGCCATGTCCATTAGTATCCTAAAGTCCAAAGTGTGAGAACAGATTCCTAAAATGCTGAGTTCATCCTTTTATTATTCAGGACATTGGTAATGGTAAATCAAGAACAGTGTCTCTAGTTCATTGGGTTGTAAAGAAGTAAGGACATCACAGAGAGCACAGTGGATCAGTAGAAATTTCTCTCACAGCTTTAGGGTCTGTTTATCAGTCCTGATTTCTGGTCACTGTCTGTGTGGAATTTGCATGCTCAGATTTTCTCTGTGTACTGCAGTTTCCCCCCTCTTCTAAAAACTCATGCTGCTTTATTGGTTACACTAAAATACCCATATACATACTTTTGACTTTGTAGCCTGGATCATGGCTGAAAAGGGTCTATTGACCAGCCCACCCAACTACCTATTTAACAAATGCTAAGGTTAAGGGTTTCTCCATAAGGTTTAGTGGTAAGGATTCCTAATTTTCACCAGGTGGCATGGAATAGGTCTGTTTTAGTCTGGCAGTTAGCACAGAAGAATAAGGGTATAAGCTACTAACAAGCTGCTGCTTGTAGCCCAGTGTCTGCTTTTCTCAAACTTTCTTTGCTAACTATGTGAGTAAGAGCACATTATTTACCAAAACAGTTGAGGAACAAGTGCGAGATTGGGCTAAGCTCCTCAGTGGTCTATTGCATCACATGCTTAGTAACTACCTACGGACCTATAAGAATGGTAGAAAGTGCGCCAAACAGGAAAAGGAAAATGACGGCAAAAAAGGAATGCTGGACGATGGCAGACCTTGCTGAATCTGTATAAGTTACAGGAAAGAAGGCAAATGGGATATAGAATGTAGATAAACTACATTATTGACAGACAAGTGAGTAGATGGAGTTGAAGGACTGAAGAGGGGAGGGTGCAGGGATGTCAGCTGGAAGATCAATAGTTCATCATAAACTGGGGAAAGTATTGCTTCATGGAGAAAGAGAGAGAGGAAAGAACCTGGTTTGTATTGCTTAAAGCACTTGATAACTGCTAGTCATCAAAATGGTTCAGAATGATTAGAGTAGTGCAAAAAAAGGACAGGCAATGGGTACTGCAGTTGTGTAATAGCGATGACTCTTTTTCTGCCCACAGTTTTACATATTCATATTTCTGTGCATTTTGATTTTTTACTAACACTGAGAAAATGCTATGGAGAAATATTAGCTGTTCTGGAAGTATTAGGTGTGCAGCTATCCTTCTCCAAATCACTGACCTATACAGGTAAGCAGATTTCCTTGAGGGCTCCCATTTGAAATGTTGGCACTTGAAATGCTGAGTGCTGACACACTGAAAAAAGATTGAAAATGCAAGACAACGGCAAATCTTGAGCATTTTGCTGTTCTCCTTTAAACGTCTTTTTTTTGGCTTAACCCCACCCTGCACCCCCCTGATGAGGAGGACAGGCTCCTCTCATCCCCCAAACTTATATATACTACATTGATATTACCTTCCCTCAAAGAAAAAGGAATATTTCCAGAAATGGTTATCTCAGACTTAGTATATTTAATTCTGTTTTTTCAGACATTCAGTCTGTGTTTTGGGATTCACTCTAGTAGATCTCAGCACTGCAAATGGTTACCTTTCCAGCTTGATTCATAATGCAACTCATCATATTAATTTTAATGCACTTGCACAACATTTTCTTTCTTAGTCCTCTCCATCTCCAAAGCACATTATCTCATGATTATTACCATCACTTGGCTGGCATGAACATTACTGGTCCCTGTCTCATTTCTGAGGAAAAGGCAGACCATATTGCTTCTAGTGTTCATTAAGATCTCAACAGGTATTTGTTTCATTTACTCTGCTACTTATATAAATATACACAATATTTCTACGTATTTTATACTGTATTTAATATATGCACATTAAACACACACACACACACACACACACACACATATATATATATATACACACACATATATATATATATATATATATATATATATATATATATATATATATATATATGGCACAATTTGCACTGTTGCAAATGATATCCATGGCATTAATGTTGTCAAACACCTATATATGTAGTGTGTGCATCACTATAGCAGATAGCAAACATGCATCTGATGTAACAACTTGATTGGTGTTCCCCGCTATCACACAGTCATGTTTATGCCACAAAAGTCACAGTGATGCAGCGGTAGCATTGTCACATCACAGCAAGAGGTTCTCCGGTTTGATTCTTGGCTGGGGTTCCTTCTGTGTGGAGTCTGCATGTTCTCCCTGCATTTGGGTGGGTTTCCTCCAGGTGCTCTGGTTTCCTCCCACATTACAAAGACATGTGTTTGGAGCGTTTCTCCCCAGGCTTCTGCTTTAAAACTGGCTTACTTCCAAGTCAGTCTTTCCCGGTAAACAAATGTTAAATAAATAAAGAAAAGAATATCTAGATATGCCCAATAAGCTGTGGGACAGCTCATTGTGGCTAAGGTGATACACTTCAGTTACAAATCAATGGAAGATGTATAGGGAGGTACATGAAGAAGGATGCATTGTACTCAGTTATGATGATGGCTGTGAACTAGAGGTATTATGGCCTCTGATGTGGATGTCCTTTGCATACTCAGTACTTCTGTTACATAAAAGGGAGTAGTCAGCACTGTGACCACATGCTGGTGGATAGTCCTCTTGCCATCTACCGCAAGGCACAGGTCACATACCTATTGGTCTGATTATAGGGTGTGATGTCCACATTGTACTTGGGTTGTATGTTTGTTTTCATGATGTAACACATTCCCCCGTGTTTTCTTGTCATTGCAGGTGTTGTCATGACTTTGGCAGCAATCTTTGGTATGTGTTGATACTGTTTGTTTTACACTAATATCACAGCTGGAGTCAATGATTGTCCACAGTCTGTAGTCATTCAGGCAGCTGTTTGGACAGGTATGTCATCTGTGATGTCTGTCACTTAAATAATGGACAGGAAAGTGCTTAGCAGAAAGCCCTGATGTACAGACCTGATCACTGGAACTGAGATATAGGTCACTTCTCACATTTCAACATAGCGAGATACCACATATGTGATACACTGGTCTACCCACTTGTTGATATAGCTGTTTATGGCCACATCTGACAGTATTGATTGAATACCTCAGTGTGGATTTGTGTCAAATGCCTTGACCTGGTCAAGTTCCACAAGATGATAGTGTTGTCATCATGCATCCCTCAATGACCTCTTTGAGGACATCTGTCAGATGTAGCAGACATGATGTAGCATTAACAACTCACACAGGTCTGTTTCACACAGCAGGGATATTACTAGTGTTCATTTAGAAGAGATCCATGATGACATTTTGGTCTACCTCACAGTTGAGGAGAGTCAGGATGTGTTTATACATGCATCAGGTGCTGTCCCCCCAACTCAGACGGATGCATGTTGATGTACACCCTTCTATGAGAACATAGCCTGTGTGGAGGGCGTGTTGAAGTGTGTATTCAACCATATCTGTGATGCCACAGCCCATTGATTCTGTGTGATAGGCCTGGATGAAGGTAAGGCAGTGCATACTGTCTATTGTAATCTGGCCTATGGTTTTGACACAATTCCCCATGCAGGTATCACTGAGAAACTCTCCCAGCAGCAGATTAACCCTTATGCCACTAGATGGATAATCAATTGGCTCACCAACAGAACATATACTGTAAAAGTTGGTGAATCATCCTGTACCATTAGAGCTGTCGATATTGGTGTACCCCAGAGATCTGTGCTTGGCCCTTTACTATTTGGACTCTATTTATTGACCGCCGTTCAAGCTAAAGTATATGGCCTTTGGCTTACCAGGTTTGCTGATTCTTGCATATTGGGTGCAATCACTGAGTCCACCAATGATTATAACATACTACAGGAGAGGCTAACACAGATAAATGATTGGTGGTAAAGCCACACAATCTACAAATAAATGCAGAAATGTGTCTTGATATTTTCCTTCTGAAAAGTGGAATTCCATGCTAATTACAGCATTGACAACAGTCCTGCTATGCTGAAAATGCAGTGATGCAAGCACTGGAAACACATGTAGATAGGAATCTGAACTTGGACTACCACTGGTATTGGAAGCCTATGTTGTGCACATCATAAGTCATGCCATCATATTCAGATCGTAGGATTGTATGACAGCACTGTACTTGAACTTCATCAGAAAATTAATAGAGTATAATGCTCTGTTTTGCATGTACCTTACCAGATAAATGCAGCAGCTGGAGAGACCACAGGGCTTTCACATCAAGAAAACACAGGTTCGACAAACCATGCCACGTTGGGAGGGTGGCCTAATGGTTAAGGTGTTTGCCTTGCAAACACAAGGTACAGAGTTTGAGTCTCAGAAGGGACAACTGGCTAGGCTTAAAATGGCTTGCAAGGGCAGTTAGCTTAGTACTAATCTATGAATCTATGAATCTAATCAATGTATGTGGATAGACTGAAAGCCATGTCACTGTAATCTGTATCATATAGGATGAGGTGACTTCTGCCTAGCCTCCAGGCCAGTCTCTGACCCTGCCATGGTGGGAATAGTGCATATCCACAAATCAGATATAGCTGACTACATCAGCAGTGCCTGTTGATGAGAATATGGTTATAAAAGTGTCCCACATGCTGGTGCAAAAAGGCTCTCTGTAATGTCAAGCAAGAACTCAAACACACACACACACACACACACACACACACACACACACACACACACACACACACACACACACACACACACACACACCCCTAGTTGACTGCAGTGAAAATAGAACCCCTATCTTTCTAAGTACACAGACTATAGACCTCTGAATTTAAGCCAAGCCCCACAGCTGAAGTCTGACTTGGAGTGTTTAGATAACGCTTTATAGCTGATGACAACAGCAGTGTCTGTTGAGGAGAATGTGGTAATAACATGCTGGTGTAAAAGCTCTCTGCAATGTCAATCAAGAGCGCGCGCGCACACAGACACACACAGACAGTTGCCTGCAGTGTGAATAGAATTTCTACCTATCTAAGTGCACAGATTACAGAACTCAGTACAGATATATCCAAAAGGTTGGCGTGGCTATGGGCACGGCTTGTGCAAATAGCTACGCCAACCTTTCCTTGGTTCAATGGGAAGAGAATCATGTACTGAACAATAATGAGTACTGTAGGTCCATCCACTGATATAAGCGTTTTGTGGATGATATTTTCCTTGTGTGGCGAGACAGTGAGCAGAGATTAAGTGAATTGTTGAGCTATTTGAATAGCATCGCAAGTTTTTTGAGATTCACATTTAAGTATTCTGAAAGAGAAATAGACTTTTTGGATGTGAAAGTGTCACCCACTAAGACAGTTTCCACAAGTCTTTTTAAAATACACGTAAGGAAAAATAATATTTTACATCACAGTAGCATGCATCCCAGACATGTTAAAAACAATGTACTGAAGGGTCAGGTATATCGAATTATGCGGATACATAATGATGAACACCTCTTAGTTCAAGCTCTACAGATACTGAAACAAGAATTTATGGATAGAGGCTATGGGGCGCATGGGATTGATTCAGTGATAAAGGAAGCCTGGAAAGAAAGAGAGGGTAGATGTAAACCCTACTGTTCTAATAATTATAGAACAACACAAACATCTAATACGTATGCAAGCTCTACTGAAATTGACAGTAAGATGAGAATGGCACTGACTTATGCCAGTGATGTCCATTTAGTTTGTGGCATTATCAAGCAAAATTGGGGGATATTATCTAGCATACAGGAATTAATTGATCGGGTCCCATATTTTACTTTTAAGAACAACAAGACTTTGAAGAGCCATCTATGTTATAAGACCCATAATGCTTTGAATAATATGCGCTCAGACAGAATTGGTACTTATACCTGTAGGCGATGTACGGCCTGTGCTCACATACATGTAGGGACACATTTTACCTATCCGCACTTAGGCTTTAGATTAGATTTTTCTTGTTATGCTGATTGTCAGACAAAGAATGTGGTCTATTTTTCCTATTGCACTGTATGTTTTTGTTATTATGTTGGGAAAACGAACCGTCCCCTGATGGATAGGATCCTGGCTGGAGCACATGCGTGACATCAGGAATAGGAAGGAGACTAGTGCTTTGGCCACACATAGCGCAGAATGATGTGTCACACAAGTTCAAGTTTATGGTAATCAAAGTAGTAAATATTAGCAAGAGGGGAGGTCATATGAGAAATAGAACTGAAGCAGCGGAACAGAGATAGATTCTGCGAATAGAAGCAGATAGGTTGCCAGGTCTAAATACTAAGGTTTCATTGAAACCTTTCCTTAGAGCTAGACCTCTTAAACATTAGGTAGTTTGAATTATTTTGGGAGTATAACAGCTGTTGAACAATGTGTGTGTGTATGTATATGTATATATATATATATATATATATATATATATATATATATATATACACACACACACACACACACGCACACACACACACATACATACATATATATAATATATATATATATATATATATATATATATATATATATGCATATATTTTTATATATATTTTTTATATATTTTTTTACATATCTACTGTAATTGCTGGATGAATTGATGCTCATATATTTATGGTGATATATATATATATATATAGAGATATAAGTATTTATTGTATTTATATATACATGTGTTTTCTATGAGATGTATGCACAGGTTTTTAATGCAGTTTCTATATTTGTCATTGAGATATGTAGTTTGCCTTTAGGTTTTAGCCTTATTTCTGTATACCTTTAAGCCATTTGATTAGAGTAATTAGTTTTGTCACATGCTTTTGAATTGACTATTTAAACAAGTGTTTAATATTTTTCTTTATGGTCTGATGAAGCAGACTGTTGTCTGCAAAAGCGCTTACCAGTATTATTAAAGAATCTTTCTGAGCTCCGTTGTGTGGAACTGTTACTTTTTGTTGTACCTGGATATCCTTTTGTGTTCCTGCATCCATGTGCAAGTTTTGTTTTTGGTTTTGTGGATACAATGACAGGTCTTTCAGTCTTTCCATGTATGTCATATTTTGGAGGCCCTGGATTCTCCTGGTCACAAACCTCTGTGCTTTCTCCAGTTGCTGCAGGTGTCTGGTGAGGTACAGCCAGAAGGTGCATTGTACTCAATTAGTGGTCTTATAAGAGTAGAGTCAGAAGAGCTATTACCTAACTGGTCTTGGATGTGATGGCCTTATTTATGAGGTGTGCAATGTAGAATGTGTGTCTCACCACTATGGACACATAGTGATTGAAGTGTAGATTGCTATCAACATGTGTTCCCAAGTCTCACAACACCTGTGTTTGAGCTTAGAGGGGTGCTATGTATATCATAATTAGTAGGAGTTATTCATTGCCAAAGGGGACAATGAAGCATTATTTTCTTTAAGGTTCAGTCCATGAGTTTGGCACCAATCATTTGTCTGTGTCAGACCCTTCTGTAATATGTTACCATCATTGTGGGGCTCTATATGACTGTGTACAGTTAACAGTCATCTGTAAACTTGGTAAACCAGAGGCCATCTACCTTTGCCTGTGCTTCGGAGAAATAGTTTCTAAACAGTTGAGGGCTCAGAACAGATCCTTGTGGTATTCCACTGGTAAGTGTTCTTGTGGTGGAGGTGCAATCCCCAACTTTGACAGTCTGTGTTCTGTCAGTGAGCCAGTTAGCTATCCACCTAGTAATGTATGGGTTAATTCCCAGATGGGAAATATCTCCATTATACATGAATGGGGGATAGTTTCAATAGCTTTGGATAACTCATCATAGGTGGTATGCCCTGTTATCCCTCATCCAGGTCTTTGGGGTCAGTATCAAAGAAGTCCACTAGTTTTAATAAGCAACAGCTACCCTTGAAAAAAAACAACATGGGTCAGGTCAAGTGTGCCAAAGGTCAACTATGTCCCTGTGGATAAAGTCCATGTTGATCCCTTCCGTAGCCTTGCAGATAAGGCTTTTTAGGATTATGGGTCAATAGTTCTAGTTCTGCATGTTACCAGATTGGTGCGGATTTCATATCACACAACATTTGATATTAATTTCTGTAGTGTAGGTGATATATGTGTGGAAAAAATTACTGAGACATCAGGGTTGCAGTGCTGTGGGAGGGGGGGGTGCAACATGTGGCTGTATTGTAAATATGTGACATATTGTTACATAGAGATTTCAGTTTATTTTTCCACGTGTAATTTCATGTCATAGACAAGAAATGGACAGTAAACAGCAGTAATACAAAATAAAATGTACTTTTACGTAGTGCGGCAAGCATCGGGTTTGTGTGACAGTTGGCAGAGTGTTTGCGCATGTGAGATACCCATTTCCAGTACTATTCCTGTTCGCACGTAGCTAAGCAGTGTGCAAACATGAGCCACATTGTTAAAGTCTGTGCCCTCCAACATTTAATATACATGCATTTAGCAACATTGATACAATGCAATCAAAGATCAACACACTAAGCAGTAACAATTAACTTTAAACAAAGAATAAGCATTTCAAGTCTGATTTTTAACAGGGAACATTTGCTGTCTTGTTTGTGTAATTACGCACCAGTAATTACTGAGTTTCTTTACAAGTGTAGGTGTTATTGGGTAAACATTGTCCGGGTCATAAAACTCATCAGAACCAATCATGTTTTCTCCTGCAGATACTTTCAGTTTTGTGCTTTACTCTAGGATATGCAATTGTTCATTATGGTATTAGTTAAAAATGGTATCCACATTTAAGGATAGGTTTCCCTTTGCTGTTTGAGGGAGACCTCTTCTTCAAAGCTATTATCTGCATTACTAATTTCCTTGCCATGGCAGTCCTCCTCAGCAAGCAGAGAACTTGGATATAGGAACTTCAAATAGTTGCCTGTTAACTGTCTTCCCTGGGGTCTATCTAGACTGTTAACACTTGTGCTCATTGTCTTTAAGTGTCAGCATTTTTCTTCTTTTGCTGTGGAGAGTAACCATGCAGCATATTTGCAAGCAGTGTAGGAAGTTTAGAGTGGCTATATGTACGAACAATTGAAAAATAAGCCTCCTTGGTAGTCCACCTCTCTAATAAGCTCTATAACAAAAGAAAACAAAAACTTAAAAGTTCCATAACAAATCCACCTCCATAAAAGACTCAACCAAAAAGTTCAGCAAGGAGCTAAAAATGACCATCAGGAAGAACAAAATCGAATGTGAGCTAAAACTGGCCTCTTTATGTTAGAAAATGAGAAATAGCACCTTACAATGTACATAACTAATCCAAAATGGCATTAACCAATCTGACCCTAACGACATAACTAACTTACCTGCGACAGATTTACTACTATTTTACTCTAGAAAGTCAGTGAAATGCTACAAATCCCTGAACCCAACTCACCCCCTAAGTTCACCACTGAAAATGTCCTAGCCATATTCTTTAAAACCTAAAACACCACTTACATGAATTGAGAACATTTATCTGGATTCCTAATTAATAGCAACAGGCATGCTCTCACTAAACCCCTCTTGCACTTGTTTAACATAAGCCTGGCAACAAGGTATGTTCCCGAGGTTTAGAAAGCTTCTGTAGTGGTGTCCTTGTGCAAAGGTAGCCTTATCACAGGCCCACCAGCCTAAATAGCTTAATAGCCTAATTTGCAAGGGCATGGAACATATCATATATGATATACAACTAGAACCAAAGCAGCTTGGTTTTGTCAAGAGTAGATCACGTCTACTCAACTTAGTAAACTCCTTTGAGAAGGTTACAGAGACAGTGTCAATGGTCACTCAGTCCACACAGCATATCTGGATCTGGATAATGTCTTCAACACTATATCCCATGCTGGTATTGTCAACAAGCTAAATAAACTAAAGGAAGACCATTACATGGCAAGATGGACTGTAAACTGACACAATCATAGTGAGACAACATAAGAAATTAGCCAGTGGAGTACCATAGGCATTGGTACTGGGACCTTTTTCTTTCTCATAGATACTTTTCTGACCTCCATGCTGGGATTTTTGACCTATGTCCAATCGGATTTGCCAATGACTGCAAGTTTGGTGTCATTGACTGTTTCCTCACTAGTACAGAAGTGCTTTAGCAACAACTCATCCTTATAAGCCACTGATGTGCAGAGAAAAGGCTCAGACCTAATGCAAGAGTAAACCATTGTCACTTTTGAGAAATACCCCTCATCTACAACTTACAGTATAGTTAGTACCTACTCCACATGGTCACAGTAGCCAGGGAACTTGAAAGTAGAGTTCCATCACATTTGACCACCAGTTATCGGCAAATCTTTATATGTAGTACAACTGCGTTCTAAAGGTATTTCATCTATGTCAAAGGATGTTACTCACCCTCTGTACTCCATCATAATTAGATCAATTTAAGTACAGTACTTCTTTCATCATGTACGTAGTAAAGCATGTTATGCAGCTAGAAACACACCAAAGGTTCCTGATGAAAAAGTTTATTGGCCTAAAATGCTTTAACTGCTGAGACAGACTAGAAGTCATATACTCTATCTTTTATAGAATCTTCCAAGGAGTGTTGTCTGGCATTCTGTGCATCAAACACAGCAACAGGGACAGTTGCCATAATGTTTAAGGGCTTTACCTCCCATGCACAAGGTTTAGTCATGACCTCTGGCCAATGCTGAGTGGAGTTTGCATGTTCTGTCTGTGTTTTCTGAGGGGGTTCTTCTCATCTCCCAAAAACATGCTGGGTGTTTCCAACTCAAACTGTCCCAAAACTGAATGGAGCTTTAGGAAACACAGACTCTAGGTGATGTCTACTGGGACAAGGGTTGTACAATTCAACTGCAAATAAGCTGTACACTCTTGAGAGGAGACTACAGACTGCATGCTGTTTCAGGGCTAGCCACTTGATGGTGTAAATGAATTGGCTTTAGGTGATTTGTCCATGTGACCATGAAAATGGGCATGGGTATGTGTGGGTGGAAGACTTGACCTACACCAGGGACCCATGCTAATGACCAGTGTGTGCTCACCATAAAGTCCTGCAGCCCTAGGTTAATAAAATACTCATCGGCAGGTGTACAGTTGCTCAGCTTTGGTTAACTGAGACCATCTCTGAGTGAAAGATGGACATAAAACCAATCAGTCAGCCAAACAAGAACTAAGGATCACTACACTCAGTAGAAAACCACTGACAGGATGTAGCTTGGAAGTAAATGTCATGATGGTAAGGAGGAGGCTGGACATCCTCTGTATCCAGGATACAAGATGGAAGAGCAATGCAACAAAACCAGTAGACTTAGAATCTACTACTTGGGGGCAGGCAGACTATAAATGATGTGGGAATTGTGGTGAGGAACAGCCTTCACAAGACTGTGAGGATGTCATCAGAATTAGTAATAGACTCATGACAATAAGACTCCAGTGTAAAGACAGGGCAGTTTTCATAATCCCAACTTACATCCCACAGGAGCATTGTGATAGTCAGGAAAAGCAGTAGTTGCTGTGATAGTGAAGGAAAAAGTGCATTCAGGCAGTAGTTGTTAGACCTACTAGATAACACAGGACTACAAAAAAGAACAGAGCTAAGGAAAATGAAGCTAGGGAAAGAATCAGGCACAGATGAGGTCACAAAAGGTATGATTAAGAGGTTTACTATTAGTATTTTGACTCACACTCGGTTGACCGCACTATGTTCGACAATGGAAAGTCAAACACAGCAATATTGAACTTTAAAAGCAAGCCTAGAAATGGCATGGGTCGAGATAGGAGTGAGGTTTGTAGTTCGGCAATAGCAGTGAACTCCTATCTCGACCCATGTTAAAACCTGTTCTTAGGCTTGCTTTTAAAGTTTGATATTGCTGTGTTCAACTTTCCATTGTCGAACATACTGTGGTCGACCGAGTGTGAGTCGAAATAATGATAGTAAACCATTTAAGATGCTAGGTGAGAAAGGGTGGGGGGGCAAATGGCTCCAGATGATATTCATAGCAGTATGGAGAGAAAGGAGTACCTCAAATGACTGGTGAAAAAGCATTATAGTGCCAGTGTACAAGAACAAAGGGGACATTCATGACTGTGGACAGTATAAAGGTATGTCACACCACATAAAAGTGCTGGAGAGGATGACTGATAAATATGCAAAGTGGTAGAAAGTAAGATGGGATATGAGCAGGTATGGATTCAGATTAGGATACAGCACAACTGACCCAATGTTTGCAGTGAGACAGACAGAGCAGAAGAAGGTAGGATGACAAAATAGTCCAACTGGGCATTGCTTGGAGAAAATAAATGACAAGGTCTCAGGAAAGCTGATTTGGGCAGTCCTGTGGTGGTTCAAAGTCCCAGAAACATGAGTACAATTAGTGTAGGCTATATACAGTGACACAGTGACTGAAGTATGAACAGTACATGGATTCACAGAGAGGATGTGCACCAGGGTTCAGCTGTGAGCCTACTGAATTATATTAGCAGACAGGCTAGAGAGAACAGATCATGATAACTGATATATGCGGATAATGTAGCATTACAGACTCAGAACAAGGACTTCAACAAATGTTAGGGAAATGGAATGCAAAACTGAAGTCACTTGGGATGAAACTGAGTGCAGCCAACTCAGTTGTTGCAGTAACATTTGCCGTGGCTGCTGCTTCTCCTTATTTCAGCTATTTTCTGCAGCTGTCATTGGAGAAAAGGGGGAGATAAGAAGCAGATGAAAGTTGAGATAGAAGGTAAAGTAGTGGGACAGGTTAACAGCTTCAGGTGTCAGGGAGGGGTGGTTGAGGAGAAGGCAAGTCTGAATGAGGAGGTCAAAGCTAGAATCAGTGTGACTGCAGGCAACTGGCATAGAGTGTCAAGGGTAATGTATGACACTTATAGCAGCTTGAATGCCCACAGAGATACTTTATAAAAGTTATACTGTTACTAAACAATGTGTTCTACATGGGCTGTTTCAAAGCCATGTCTCTGTACTCAGTATCTGACAGACTGCTAAGAGGTGATCTATGTCTGGAATTCAAGACATTCTCTGTTCGAATACTAATGGACCTACTGCACATAGCAAGTCACATGGCATCAGAAATACTTGGTCTGGGGATCTAAGCCTTTTCTGCAACATCAACAGAATGGTTTGGAGGTACATGTACATCACACAAAGGATACCGTCACTCTGGAACAGACTCCACATCCATGTAAAACAAAAGCTCATCCCTATCTAAATTCAAATGCAGCTTGTATCTATGGATGGGTACTAGAACATTTACCCCAGGGCTCCCTGAATACCACTAATGGACAGAGGCAGTTCCTAAGTATTTTAACCCACAACTGGGGCCTTTCCAAGTATCTGTGGTATAATCCCAATTATTATCACTACAGGTAATATAAATATAGTCCATGAATGGGTAAGGTGAATCTAAGCACTAAACAAAAGAAGTCATTCCAAGCACCAAACAGGAAATTTGGCTAGGCTTAAACTGAGCCACAAGGGCAGTTAACCTAGTACAAACCTATGAACCTACAAAATACTGGTACGCCCAGTTCTACTGTATGATTCAGAAACTTGAGCAGTGAAGGCAAAGCAGTTGAAGAAGTTAGCACATTGCGGGACAGATGACGAAATGTGTACATTAGAGCCAGAACCCAATGTAGCTCTTACTGCGGAGATGGCAAAGAGAACAGATTACTCTGATTCAATTACATTTGCAGGAAAGCAGAAGATGAGCTGGTGAAGAAAATGTGGGATATGCAAGAAGCAGACAAGATGAATCGAGAGCATCCTACAAAGAGATATTTGGATTGTGTGAGAGAAGACCTGTGATAGTCAGGTATAACTACTGAAGAAGTTAGAAGATTGGCAGTGAAGTGAGAAAGGTCGCAACAGTTAACAAGACACACCAACCCCATATAAAAAATAGGAATAATGCAGTTGATGATGATTCTGTGCCATCAAAGACCCCACCTTAAGGAATATCCTACACCTTCACAAGATGAATAGCTACACAGACAAGGATCTGGTTCCCCATCAACATACTAATAAAACACATTGGAGGGTTAGATTAATTACCCAGTGATTGCCCTGTGCCTGTAACAAACTGTTTCTGCGTGTTAAGATAATGATACCTTTTCCTTTATGACTAACCTTGATGATTGGATAGTATCCACAAATTCATCCTCAGCTGGACAAAACTGAACTCTTGGAAGTATGGGGGAGGTACACTGTGATGGTGGTATTTGGAAAGGCACATATGATCTTCAGACATACTTGCCTTGTAGCTCCTCTGATCAAATTTGTAAAGAAATAATGACTGTGCAAACTTGTTTCTTCAAATACGTCCATTAATACATTTGCATATTTGGAGAGCACTTCTTTTTATCTGTTGGTACAAGCATCCATTGAGTATAAAAAAATTAATAACAAAAACTCAACCAATTCAATTTTATATATATAACAAAAGGATCACTGCCTAAATAATATTTTAATGTCCTTAGGCCATCTTCATGATGCCGTCTTCCTTAGCAAAGTTCATGTTTTCTTCCTATTTGAAATCAATAAGCTTTCTGTAAAAGATGTTAAGAACTCTTTACCTAAGACTGTAATTTTATAACATAATTGTACAGGTAACCATTATGCATTTTATCTATTTTTTTGGATATCATAAATAACCTGCTATTATTGGACTTTCTGGTGGTTTAATCGATGTCATGTGTAATTTAGGGAGACAGTAAAATATGCATTTATAAAAATATCATGAAAAAAAGATCTTTAGCATTTTCTTTTAAAAGGCCAAGCTATTTCCCTATAGCAACTAAATCTTGTATTTGATTCAGATTATTACACATTGTTTAGCAAACTGGCTCAAAATTAGAACCCAGGAAATAAGGGTGGGAACTCCATCTCTTCAACAAGACCTGCCACAAGTGGACTGCCTCAAGGCTCAGTCATTGGGCTACTCCTCTTTGGCATGTATTTCGCAGAGGTTATTGCAATCATAAAGGGGTTATGGCTGATTGAGTCATCATTAATTCCCCTAAAGACATTAGGTCCCTCCAAGAGGGTCTGTTCCAAATAAACAGTTAGTGCCAGAACAATGGCCTAAAACTGAATGCGAAAAATATATAATTGTAGCCATAGGTAAGTGGGACACACCATGTAACTGTCTTATTGACAACATACCCCTGAACATTGATACTGCAGTTACAGATCCAGGAATCTATGTCAACAATGAACTATCCTTTGATAACCATGTATCCACTATTGCAAGAAAGCCATTTTATCATTGCATGGGTTATATCCAAAGAAGTCTATATCACTTTGTTGAGTCCCAGATCAACGAATACCTCTTCGCCGAATACCTATTTATTGAAGCTCCTAATCAGAAAATGGACTTTTCAGCAAAATGTTTCCTAGGGCACAACAACGGTTGGCCACCATCTGGAGTTCGACATTTTCCCAACTGTCTGTAGTGCAATCTCGAAGTTGGTATATTTAGTTAGTGAGTGTGTGGGGACACAGCCCCCCACATCAGGGGGTTTGGGGGCATAGCTCCCCACCTGAGTAGATGTTATGTTTTATGATTTTGTTTTTGGTCACTAGGGTGGCCTACTGTTCGTTTGCCCCAGGAAAAGGTTTGCTGAAAAGTCAGTTCACTGATTAGGAGCTTCGATAAATAGGTATTCGATGAAGAGGTATTTGCTGATGTGTGATTCAACAGTGTTATAGACCCATATCCAAAGGTGAGGCATCTAGGTCTAGGAATGTTATTGTTCCACTCTATTTAGCACTAATTACGCTAATCATTGAGTAAAATGCCCCTTCAGTATATATCTATTCAAACATCTATCAAAATTAGAACATCGACAATGCTTTCTCATGAAAAAATCAAGTGTGTAAACCGCAAAAGCTATGCAGACCATCTCAAAGTCCTATCCATCTTCTTGATGTCTTACAGAGCTCTGCAAGGCAACCTTTGCTTAGTGTATATTACTTGAAGTAACCCTGTTCTGTCTGGTGGCAATCTCTTTTGCAACATATATAAAACTTGTTGGAGGGTTAAGTATTTATCCTAGCTAATCCTGATTCTATAGAGCAACCTTCCATTCCTCATTAAACAAGGAACATCTCTTACTCTGTTCAAATACAACTTGGATGAGTGGATAGGAAATTGCAAATTCATCCCCAGTTTAGCTCCTTTGTCCATCATGGACAGGGGGTGGATGCAAACTTCCAAACAATTCACTAGTTCTTCCCATCTATGGGTACTTATACATATACTGCAAGGGATGTATGGTTTGGCTTTGTATGATCCTCACTGATCAATAGCCTTATAAGAGCCTTATAACTGATATTTTCTGAAACATTGTGTATATATATTGGAATCATGTAAATGTGCCAAATACATTTATAAATACAGAGAGAAGTATCCTATTGCATTTATCAGATGGTTTGATAATAACATTCATATTATTACATAATTCCTGTTGAGTTTGCCATTCCTGATTTGTTAAAATAAAACTTATTTACGCTTGTCATTATAATAATATAAATATATTATCCATTTCTTGTAGGCAGTATCTCGATAAAACAGAAAACTAAATTGGTTTGTTATTAAAAGGAGGCAAAAATAATTTTTATAATTGGATCATAATCATACAAACCATTGTCAATTACAGCCAATACCTAGGAATCAGGTGAAAAAAGTATTACAAAAAATGCAGGTGAGGATTCAGAAACATATAGTGCAATTCACAATCCTGTTTGGAGGATTGCTCAGTCATTGTGTTATGCCAGAGTGATTCAGAGTCTGCAGCAGTGCTACAGAGGTAAGAGGGTCTGGTGACGGCTGCATGCACATGCGGAAGTCTAGTGCTATGGCAAATGCTAATTAACCATACGTGCTTTCCCGGAACATTTAGCTTGTGTCAGAATAGCACAGCAGAGTGATGCAAACAATAACTCAACCACAATATTTGGAGAGCAAAGCAGAAAATTGTATGACATCTTTTGACAGCAAATGTCCATTCAGTCTTATGTCAGGAGCACCGCTGTTAGCCCTGTGGTAGGTAAGCACTGCAAAGTTATTGTGTGTGTCTGTGTGTGTGTGTGTGTGTGTGTGTGTGTGTGTGTGTGTGTGTGTGTGTGTGTGTGTGTGTGTGTGTGTGTGTGTCTGCTCACAAGTGAGTGTTTTTCATGTGCTTGTAGTATTGTATTTGTGTGGGTAGTAAGGACAATGCTAGCATGATTGCCTATGACTGTGTGTTGTTCAATTTGGAAACATGGTAATGAAATGATGATAACATGTTGCTCCATGTGGCTTTAGCATGTCTTTGAATCACATTATATTGCTGTCATGGAATGATAGACCCGACTATTATGATGCGTACAGTGCAATGGTGGGGATATGCTTTCTGAATCCCAGCTAAGAATGTCACATTATCTGGATTACTCGCAAGGGTCTATATTATCACAACAAACAGAGAAAATGTAATTACCCAACATGAGTCCAAACATTCTGCTATGGTCAATGCTTCCTATGGTGGATGTGAAATGGCACCTGATTGAGAGGGAGGACAAAGCAGTAAATCAGTTTGTTTTTGGTTCATCAGTGCCTTACTTTTGGTTATCAGTTTGCTTTTGGCACTTTTTTCCACTTTCTTTGTTTGTTTTTGGTTCAGCTGCTGGGGATAGTGAAGCTGGGATCTGATATTTTTCCTTATTTGCATTTTCTGGAGTTTTGGCATGCTGTCATGTAAGGTATTAGTCGGATCATTGGTTCACCAATTTTTATTGGTTCTATAATATCTTCACAAATGTAACAAAGTTATTTGAAGTCAACGTGATGTACTGGGTCCCTGGATGCTAAAAGTCCACAACTTTATTTAAAATGCACAGTCTTCATTGGAATACCCTTTCCTAGCAGTGTCCCACCATTTAAAGCTGCTGCAAATTCCAATCTCTGTTCTTATCATATGTAGTACCTCTACATTAGTAATATGTGATGGACATAATAGCCATTTCTAAATAGAAATGCAGGGATTGCCTGGTGATCTACAATGTGTGGGCACATGTTTCAGAATTAGCCTCGGATATCTTGTTCTGTGTAATGCAATACTCTGGGTATTAGGCTGCAGTCCTTATTGCACTTTCCCATTAGGCTTGGTCTGTGTGACTAAGGCAGTTTGTAGCATGCATAAGCATTGCAAGCTTGAATGCGACTTAAATGGGGCAGTGTTTTAGAGGATTCCTTACAATTATGCTGGAAAATATAAGAAGCTGAAGCCAGTTCCCTTTGCTAACGATAATGGGTCTATATCTGCTTCAGTCATAACTAAAACTGCTTCACTGGGAATCTTTGGAATCTAGATTAAGGTAACATCCCTTGAATTCGTTAGTATACCGCTACCATGGTTAGATATATTGCTTAACCTTTTACTTGGGTAACTGTAAATGGCATCACTTACAGAAGTTTAATGTGCCACCTTCATATGCTCCGTAAAGGCTCATGTTTTTTTTTCTTTGGAAGTTCAGGGGCTCTTCCAGATTATTTCATACATTTCAAATTTGTCATGGGATTATTTTCTTGTCAGATTTTCTAGTGTAAATTAAGGGAATTTCAGTGTTTATAATGATCACAGTTAACTGATTTAATGACTTTGCTTGGTAATTAATATCAGTTTGTAGTTGCTCTTTTGTCTGCTGTATTCTGATAATGTATATCTTTGCTTTCTTGTTTTAGATTAAGTACATTGTCTGTTGAAGTTACATCCCTGATAACATTCTGTGTCATTGCTGATGTATCAGCTGGATTTGTACTTGAGTAATATTTTGTTGTATGGAGCCAATTTGTTCCCCCATATACAGGGGAGTAACTTGCAAGGGAACCAGACCCAAATGGAGGGCCCTTCATAGTAGCTGTTAAGTTGTTTGGGCCCACAACTGTAGAGGTTGGCTGTGAGAATTTTCTACTGAACTTAAGTAGGACCTAGGAGTAGTTTGCAAGAACAATTGCCAGACTGTGAGGGTCCATAGTTCACTCCCCTCGTGTGTGTGTGTGTGTGTGTGTGTGTGTGTGTGTGTGTGTGTGTGTGTGTGTGAGCATGTGCATGAGTGTGCATGGGTGTATACACACACACACACACACACACACACACACACACACACACACACACACACACACACACACACACAAACACACACATGTATTAATGAGAGGTACAGTGACTAGCTTTACCACACCTATCCTGAGCACCCCATCCTTGTACTCTTTCATTGCCTCAGCTTGCTGGTGGAGGAATGGCAAACTGGGAACATCTTCTGCCCTCAGGATGGAGGCAGTGTCAGCTGGTGACTCCTAGCCTTTCCTACCTGGTTTCCCCCAGTGACCAAGCTGCTACCTGAATTCAGATCACCTGGGTCTCAGTCAGGGCTGCATACCATTACTCAAACTGAAGATTTTAGCTTTGAATTACTTTGCTTGATGGTAGAAGGTGAGAATAAGCCTATATAGTCTGCCCTTTAAATGTATTTAACTTTGTACTTATTCTTCTTACATTTTTCTACCTTCCCAATGCCTTCTTGAATGCCTCTGTGTATTCTGTCTCCATCGCCCATCCTGGAAGTTAAGTCCGAGGGTCAACCACCCTCTGGGCGAGGATGTACTTTGAGATAAGCAGAGCAGTTAACCCCCTAAAATGTGATGCCTGTGCCCCCTCATTCAGGATAACCCCTTCACATTGACTTGACAGATATCTTAAAATTAAGTCAGCCTGCTGCTCCTTTTGGACACAGCTGTCATGGCTCTCCTTGCCTCTTCTCATCTCCAAGAGCTCCATCTTTTATAGAATCTGGTCATATCCTTTTCTCTTCTTCCTGTGTATCTTTCTGATAGCTTTCCTCTGTTTGTTTCACTGTGTGACATCTGGAACTTCATGCAGTATTCAAAGTGTGAATGGAATAGGACCCGGAAGAGTAGAAACATTACCTTATCTCTTCACTTTGCTAACCTATCCTTATGGCAGCACATGCCAGCATTCTGATTTCTGATATCACTGCTCTCTGACTTTGATCTTGTTGGTCGAGCTAAGATGCAATTAACAGCTGGCAGATAGTCTTCAAACTCTGGGGGGAGGAGTTAGTTTAATGGTTAAGGTCTTCACCTCATAAATACACGGTACAGAGTTGAGTCTAATTTCAGGCTATTGGTTAAGTTTAAAATATCCCTTCAGTGCAGTTAGCCTAATATTCACCCATGATGACATCAATTCCTCACCCTTCAGCCAATACTTCATACAAGGATTATTATAGCATAAGTGTAGTACTTTGTGTTTATCTGCATGGAAAATCAAATGCCATCTTGTCCACTTTGTCAGCCTCAAAAATATCCTTTCTTAAAGTCCAACCATATGTTTTACTGCTACACCAATTGTTGTGTTATTAGCAAATAGGTTTATCCTGTTCAATGTCCCTCTGATATGCCTGACATGGATACACTGAAGGGTAATGGACAAATGTCTTGCTGTCTCCTGTGTTACCCAATTTTCTTGTTCCTGACATTGTTCATCTCACTACAACTCTCTGTGTGCAATCCTTCAGTCATCCATTTCACAAAATTCATAGGAATTTCAAGGTACTTTAGTTTCATGACCATCAATGCTGTGCATCCTCAGGATGTACTCCCTTTGTGAAGGAGGTCTATGCCATGAAGTCCCAGGATAAATTTGAGGGTACCCATGGAGTCATCCAGGGGAAGTTTATTCCAGAGAAGGGAGAGGAGTTGAATAATGAACCTCTTTCACTCCATTGCATTCTGTTTATCTGCTGATGAAGATTTAGATCTCACGTTCTGGTGTTTGTTAAGCTATTAGACTTTAAGATATAGGAGATCAGGGACAACGGAGTCTCTAAAGCTGCAGTAGGTGAGGCACAGATCTCTCCTCCAGAATCTATAACATACTAAACAAAGAGATATAGCTTCTAGCCTCTCTTGTTCAGAATCTTTAAGCCTGATATCTTCTTAGTTAGGAACCTCTGGTGCTTGTCTAGGAACCTCTGGTGCTTGTCTAGTGGTTTAATATGTCAAGTGAGGTACATACTGAAGGGGGCAGAAGAAAAATGAAGCTTTTGTGACAGTATAAGAAAATGCAACTACTTCCCATTAAGGAATACAACCCCACCATATTACATCACACACAGTCAGACTCCACACTATCCTAACAAGGAAGACTTGTTATGTTCAATCTTGGCCTAATCAGCCAGTCATACCTCTAATCCTGCAGACATTGAAAATCTAGGCAAGGGCGATTGAAATGTAAGTGTATCTCACCAAAAGTCTGGAAAGCTAATTAGAATGAAATCTGGATACATAATAGCATACATTGTCCATTTTCAGTACACATGTGGGATACCACTACTCAGAAACACAACTTTACAAAGTTTGAAAAAAACCAGAAGTGACTGAATGCTTTTGTCGTACTGGTTGTAGCTGAGAAGGTTTTAAGATTTTAAGGCTCAGAGCTCTCAACAAGTTTGCTAGTAAATAAATGACAAATTTCATAAAATAAGTAGTGTGTGGATAGTCTCTTAATATGATGCATAAGTAATAATTTGTATTGGAGTTTGCCATTAACATATTACTCTGTTCCATTAGCATGGCTTCCTTTTACCATTTCATTAAAATCCAAAATGCATTTCTTTCTTACTGGCATTGTCCTAATCTAAGTAACTTAAATGTTATTAGAGTGCAATTACTTCTTGCATTGCTTGCATACTTAAAAGTAAATGATAAATGATTGCAACTTTACTTTCCCTTCTTTGTTGTTAGTACTTTTTTGTGACCCAATGTAAGCTTTTTTCCTTGTATTTTTATTTTGTAGATGTATTGCTTCTGAATGAATATAGGCTGTCTGCTATGCTTCTTAAGTCATCCAACTTCACTCAGTACCTCCTTAGCCCTTTGTAAGGATCACCCAGAATATTGATTCTGCCTTGAGCACACATATCATGCAGGAGATTTTCCCCTAACTGTACACTACCTGCAATATATGCAATGACCCTACTGTATAAGAAAATTTGAAATTAGTGTTTAGTAAAGAGGAAAAAAAATGACTTGCATACTCCACACCCCTGTTAGTTAACATGAATATCTAGCTTCAAGATCAATATTACTCCAAGAAGAGGTAAGTACCTATTTACTGGCCAAAAATCAAGTTTTTACATATTTTCCTTTTATTAAATTCAGAGAAAAGAACAATTCTTGAAACCTAGTACTTGCATTAGAAAAATGCAAGCATTTGTGTTTCAGTGAAAGAAAAAAAATGCTCCCTTTCCAGCTCATCTTGTCTATTATCTCTTTATCAGCTATCTTTTAACTCAGTTGTTGTTGCAGTATAATTTTGGCCTTTTTTACTTTCACATGGTGATCGTATCAGGTTTTGTGGCAGTAAATGTCATGATGTAGTCAGGGTGATATAACAGAAAACTCCATGCTGTGATACTAATGCATCCATTATCACAGTGTCTGTGGTTATTTATTTTGTGAAAACAGATACATTTTAAAACCCCAAAGAATTCATAACTGTGTAGCACTCAGTTGTGAAAAACTGTTAAGAAGATTTCTGTAAATTATATTAATCTGTTTAGCAGTTATCCATTGAAGTATTAGTCCTGTTATATATCACGGGAATCACACATTTACAAAAACTACTGACAATGATAGGAAACGGGTACAAAAGTATGTTGCGTTATTTTTGGCTGCTCTGGCACTATTTTCATTTGTTATTCAAACCACGAGGATAAACAGGGACAAGAACAGATACAAACAGGATACACTCTAAATGTAAACAGGGCTTTTCTTGCAAAAGACAAATACATTTATGAATGAATCTCAGTGAAATGTCTGACTGTCATTTATTTCTACTCAATATTAATATATTATGAAATCTGAAGGGTACAGTGGTTAATCATTTTATTCTATGGTTACATTAAGCAGAAGCAGAAAGATAATTCCACCAGAATTATAGATTTACTGTACAGAGTGCATCCATACATGCTACCTATTCAAATAACTCTTTATTGTCCCCTTTAATTCTGGTTCCTGCTTAACTATATATCCTTATTGTTGAATGAAGGAGTGACATTATCCCAGAATATGACACTCAGTAAAGATAACATACCATGTTAAGTTGTCAGTCTCGCCTTCATTCTTGAAGCTCGAGGCAGCCCCATATCCCATGATGCAAGGCAGGAAGTACCCAGATCTCGCTTGGGAGGTCTTCTCTTTACCAGCTCCTGGTAAGTAATTCACATTTGTGACATTTAAGCCCCTTTTTAGTTAAAAACTAATTTGTTTTGATAGTTTAACTTTAAATTTAACTTTTTCTGACAGAATCCTTTTTTTTTTTTTTAGTCAGTTAGTTTCCCTATCCCATCCCCCCCCCTGTTAGGGTGTGTGTGTTGGTGTTTTTTACTAAATACCTTTTGGTATTAGTTTAATTTACTTGGACTGGTGTGTGTGTGTTGTGTTAAGGCACCATGTCTAAAGAGAGGGTTTCAGGTTTTAAGAAGTGTGACTCGTGCTGTCAGAAGATGTCTCTGACAGACGGTCACACTTCTTGCCTGTACTGTTTGGGCCCTCTTCACCTGCAGGACTCCTGTGCTATTTGTCACTCCTTCAGCCAGAGAGTCCTGCAGGAGAGACGGAATAAGTTGATTCTCAGGGTCTTCGGAGGGCTCTCCAAGTCGGCCCCTCAAAATCAACTAAATCTGCCAAGACCCAGGCTTCTGTTTCTAAGCCTGTGGCCTCGGCTCCGACTCGTATAGAGTCGAGATCGGCTCGGCTGGAGCCGATTCTGATCCACTAAGCTTTCGGCCGATGGCTATCGGTGCCGAATCTGCTTTGACCACTGTGGTGTCGGTTCCAACCTGCTCCGACACCCACGCACGGCATCGGTGTCGGCTCCGATCGGCTCCGACACCCATGTGGCACAGGCATCGGTGTCGGCTCCGATCGGCTCCGACACCGTTACTTTGGTGGCTGTATCGGCTCCGGCTGGAGCCGATACATCGAGACGTTCTGCCGGCTCCGAGAAATCGGTGCCGACAGGATCAGTAATATCGGCTCCGATGGCCCATTCCAGGAAGAGCCGATACTTTCGGCTCCGGCCTCGCCTCTTCTATCGGAGCGGAGCCATCGGAGCCGATCTTCAAGGTCATCCAGGTTGTCAGATCGTGACCTAGAGAGAGTGGTCAGTAGATTGCTCAAGTCACAGGTACTGGCCCAAATGCTACACAGTCCGTCTCAGCAGACGACTGTTGGTCCACACCCCGTTACAGTTCCTCCTTCAACTCTACCCCAGAGCTTGGAGTTGGAGTCTTCGGGCTTGGTTACTGCTACGGCTGGAGGACGGATACCCCCTTCTGTTCCTTCAGCCCCTACTCTTATCTCCTCTTCCTTAGAGGGATTCGTGGTCGGGCTTCCATGGTCTCCTCCGAGGGGTGAGTGGCATCGGACCCTTGTCAACCCGCTCTTCCCTTGGAGCCTCGGCCTTGGTGAGCTCGGCTCCGACATCTGCCTCGGAGACTTCCCTTCGGTGGCCCCTGGAGTTCCTAGCTCGGGGCCTCTCGGACCTGCCTGGGAGGGGAGCATTCGAGGTGATGAAGAGTGTACTGGCCACTAGTATCAGTCAGCAGTCTCTTCCCCGTAGCTCCTCCCTCTATTGTACCTGTTGACATCTCTGCCACTTCTCTTGCTACAGGACCCAGAGATCCTCCGCCTCAGGTTTCCCATTGGGAATTTCCCCTCTTCCGAGGATTCTCCTGATGTTTCGGGAGATCCTCCTAGGAAGAGGACTTGTAAGAGGAAGCATGTAGACTCCCGAGTCTGTCACTGGATACTGACTTTGATGAGTCAGAGGGATCCCTAGATCCCCTCTGAGGATGTCTCCTTTCAGACATCCTAGAACTTCTGAAACAGAGGGAAACTGGCCCACCAACAATCCCTCTGAGGATGAGTCAGTATACCTAGAGGCGTTTGGATCTCGGCCCTCCACCTCCTGGGTGTCTCCGCCGACCCCTTATGCAGGTTATTGCTCGAAAGGCGTGGACAGCTCCTGACTCTGTAGAGCCAGTCCCTAGGAGGCCTTCTAAATTTATAACTGCCCCTAGTGACAAACAATTCCTTACCAAGGGTGTCCCCGCTGATGCCATGGTGGTGGCTGCGGCCACCAAAAGGAACTTGCTGATCCTTCTGTGCCCGTCCATCCTCCTAATAAGGACTCTAGGACCATGGATAGGTACGCAAGCGGATGTTTTCCTCAGCGACCTTTGCTATTGAATTATCTTTGTCACTTCACCAGACTCCAGAGAGATATCCTGAAGGAGCTGGGAGAAGTAGTTCAGGATCCTACAGCTGCAGGGGCCCAAGAAAAGATTGCTTCAGCTAGGAACCCTCAATTCCATTGCTAACTCCTCCATGCGGCTAATATCTTATGCTGCTGATGGAGAGTAGAGCCGCAGGCACAGGTGTGGCTCTTAGACGCCAAGCCTGGATGCGGCTATGTGATTTTGCGGATCCCTTTAAGGCGTCCTTCACAAATTCTCCCTTTGATGGGTCAGCTTTGTTTGGCCCTCAGGTGAAGGAAACCTTGACCAGGTGTGAGCAGGACGGCAAGACTCTGTCTGCTGTTGGAGTCCGTTTTCCACCCCTTCTAGGCCTTATCCCAAAGGACAGAAGGGTGGGAAGATGTTAAATCCCAAGGAGTCACGCCGGATTCACGTGGTCAGTTTACCCCTAGAGGCAGAGGGGTAACAACAACAGACGCTCTAGAGGCAGAGGGGGTCCAAGAACCAGGGCAACAGGGAGTCTCTTCCTGAGAAGCCCTTTCAGCATCCCTGAGGTGTTGCCCGGCTGTCCCTCCTTGGAGGCAGTCGGGAAGATTATCACTGTACCCAGAAGCCTGGCATTCCCTCACTCAAGACAGATGGGTACAGTCGATCATATCCAAGGGTTACATAATTCCTTTCGAGGAAAGTCCCTTCCCTCAAGTTCCCTTCCAGATGTACCACCCGGTCTAAGGGACATTGCAGAGTCAGAAATCGCAAAACTACTGCAAAAGAGCCATTCAGCCAGTTACAATAGACCATTCAGAGCCCGGAATCTAGTCAAGGTTCTTTTGGTCCCCAAAAGACGGGAGACTGGAGACCAATATTGGATCTCAGCAGACTCAACAAGTCTGTCAGGAAGACAAGATTCAATGGTCACTCTTCAGTCAATTCTGCCCTTCTTACAGAAGGACAACTGGATGTGCTCAATAGATCTTCAGGATGCGTACTATCACATCAAAATTCACAGACGCTCCAGGAGATTTCTCCGCTTCGGCTGGGGTCCAGTCATTTCCAGTTCAGAGCCCTGCCCTTTGGTCTCACTACAGCCCCAGAGTGTTCACCAAATGCATGGCAGTGGTCACGGCTCACCTGAGACGTCAAGGATTCCAGGTGTTTCCGTATCTCGATGACTGGCTCCTGTCAGCCACCACCAGGCATCAGCTTATACAAGCCAGGGATTACACAATAGACCTTTGTTCTCATTTAGGCATCTCAATCAACTTCGAAAAGTCATCCTTATCGCCCTGCCAGTCTATTACCTTCATAGGCGCAAACTTAGACACTGTTCGGATGTCAGCTACCCTTACAGAACAAAGAGTTTCAGACATTCAGACTCATGTCAGGATCATTCTGGCCAGCAAGAAAGTACAGGCCAGAATGGTTCTAAAGGTATTAGGTCTCATGGCTGCGGCCATTACTCTTCTTCCCCTGGCTCGATTCTACATGCGCCTCCTTCAGTGGATGCTCTTCACACAGTGGTCATACCAGCAACTCCCAATGCGTCACCAGATTCTGGTGACACAGACATGCAAACAACATCTTGCTTGGTGGATCACATCGTCTCAGGTTCACCAAGGCAGGTGCTTTGTACCCCCGTCCCCGATAGCCACTGTCACCACGGACGCCTCCCTGATCGGGTGGGGGGGTCATTATCAGGGCAGGATGGTTCATGGGACGTGGCAACCGTTTGAGTACCATCTGCACATAAATGTCCTGGAGATGAGAGCAGTGCTTTTAACGTTGCAAGCCCTCAACGACTTTCTTCCCGTAGGGACAATTGCAGTCCACACAGACAACATGTCTGTAGTTTGGTATATCAACAAACAGGGCGGAACCAAGTCCTACCCCTTGTGTCGAGAAGCGCTCAGACTTTGGCAATGGGCGATCTCCTCTCATCGGTTTCTGGTAGCAACGCATATCCCTGGGAAAACCAACATTATAGCGGACAGATTGAGCAGAGCTATCCTCATGCCTCACGAGTGGTCTCTCAAGCAATCTATAGCGGAAGAGATTTTTCTGGAATGGGGTCGCCCATGTTGCGATCTTTTGCTACTCCCCAAAACAGCAAATGTCCAGACTTCTTCAGCCTCTTCCTCTATCAGGCCATCCCCAGAGACGCTCTGACCCAGGATTGGCCCCAGGGACTTCTTTATGCCTTCCCTCCATTTCCTCTCCCTCAGGTGATCCAGAAAGCTACCGCTTTGAGAGCCAAATTGATTCTCATTGCCCTTACTGGCCTCGACAAGTTTGGTTCCTTCCTCCATCGTCACCTGTTGGTGCAGCCGTGGCATCTGGACCCAGTGCCAGATCTACTGATTCACCAATCCGGTCAGCTGCACAGGTCAATTCCTTCTCTCAACCTCACAGCATGGTTGCTCCACTTCCTTCCTTAGCCAGGCTTCCTTTGATCTCTAACCCAGTTAGAGACATCATAGTAGCTTCGCTAAAATCCTCTACCAGGAGGATTTACACAAGCAAATGGAAACGTTTCTCTTATTGGGCTAAGGCCCAAAATATTGATCCTTTTACTGCCCCTGTTCAGGCAGTTCTGGACTTCTTAGCGGAGATTTTTCATGCAGGCTCCTCTTCTTCCACAGTCAGAGTTCAATTGGCTGCTATTTCTAATTTTCATGTCGGGATAGCAGATCATAATATTATGTCCCATAGACTCTGCAGGGCCTTCTTGAAAGGAATTTTCCTACTAAAACCTCCAATCAGGAATCCTCCTCCTCAGTGGGATCTAAATTTGGTGCTGACATCATTGATTCTTCCCCCCTTCGAGCCAGCTGTTTCTTGTTCCTTGAAATATCTTTCTTGGAAAACTTTATTCCTAGTGGCTATTACATCTGCCAGGAGGGTGTCGGAACTTCATGCTCTTTCAGTTCGACCCCCCTATTTGATTTTTCACAAAGACAGAGTATCTTTGAGAACTAATCCATCCTTTTTACCTAAGGTCGCTTCAAAAACAATCTGAATCAATCCATTGATCTCCCGTATTCTTTCCTAACTATTCAGATAGAGCTGAACAAAAGCTACATTATCTTGACGTCCACCGTCAGCTCAGATATTATTTGGACAGAACAAAAATTTAGAAAATCTGATCAACTTTTTGTTTCCTATGCGGATAATAAAAAGGCCTTCCTGTTTCTAAAGTGACTTTGTCCAGATGGCTTTCTTCGGTCATCACTGAAATTTATACGATCAGGGGAAAACAGCTGTGCTCAAAACCTAAAGCACATTCAACTAGGAGTTTAGCTACTTCTACAGCTTTTCAAGCTAGACTGCCTTTGGATACTATTTGTGCAGCGCCACTTGGGCCACTCCTCACACTTTTGTTTCCCATTACAAATTGGACTTGGCCTCCAGGGACAGAGCCAGTTTTGGCTCTACAGTCCTCAAGAGTTTGTTCCAATGAGCCACCCAGGATAGAGGTGCTAGGGACGGTCCCATCAAGCAAGAATGAAGGCGAGATTGACAACTTAACATTAAGAAGTTATGTACCTACCATAACGCTCCATGTTAGTTGTCTTCTCTCGCCTTCTTTCTTCGACCCTCCCTCCTTCCCTGGCCTGGACAGACCTTGTATAAGAAACTATTATGCTAAGACCATTCAGACCTGGTCCTTTTCCATCTGTAAGTTTCTTCTTCCTTTGGGAAGTTTTGTTTATGCTTGGTGTTATTGCCCTTTTGTCAACAAACGAGATCTGGGTACTTCCTGCCTTGCATCATGGGATATGGGGCTGCCTCGAGCTGGTAAAAGGAGTTCTCGAGCTAAAGCAAGTGCCGAGTCGGAGCCGAGGGATCGGCTCCGAACCCATCAAGCAAGAAAGAAGGCGAGAGAAGACAACTAACATGGAACGTTATGGTAGGTACATAACTTCTTATTCTTTGATGTGGAAACTATGCATGCTACTTCTGTATTTTTAGAACCACATGGCGAACACAGCATGACTCACTAAATATACAGAATATTGTCCAAAAAGAAATGGCATATTCTGGAAAATGATGCTGTAGACATTCCTACAGTATCCTTTGTAAGCCTCCAGAATGTCCCTGTGGCTAGTCTTTAAAAAAACTGTGGAAACTGTGGTTTGCTGAAATATCATCCATTATGAAGCACTGTTTTGGTACTACGTTACAGGTGTTAACTTTGGCATCACAGCATACCTTGTTCTGATCTATGACTCCCTGGTTATTAAAGGACTTCTACCATACTGTTGTCCTTTAGTGCTTCTAGAGTTATTTTCTTCCAGCTATATATCACAGAATGAGGAGCTGATATCTGCACATGATAAGTGGTTTAGAAAAGCGTGGCTATCTCAGTGCTCATACATGCTTGAAATACTTGACATTTTATACTTACTAAGGATTAGCCACAGAATGTTTTTTGCTATTGCTTGACTTGCTTTCTAATCACAAGCTGTACTATGATGTCATTAACTTGGCACAAGATGTACTCACCATGTATTTTCTCTGAATCTGACTACATCCAACTGCTATTGCATCGGTCAGTGCCACTCCCCTCCCAGATAGTCAGTTGCACACTCACCTGTAGTGATGTCATTGCATCACTGCTTTCAGTGATGCTCTAGGATGATGATGCAATGGATAGTGATGGACAAACTGACCTGTAAGAAATCGTAATTTAAGGGACCACTTGAAATTTCATGGGACCCTGTTATTTAAAATTATTTCCTATAAAATACCAGACAGTTGAGAGGTATGCTTCTAGTTTTCCTATCAGCCATCTTTGAGCAACCCGGTCAAAGGTCTTGGTAAAGTTTAGAAGGACCATGGATACTGCTGCCCCCTTGTCAGGTTCATGTGTAAGTCAGCTGTGAAAGCTCCCTCTGTCCATGAAACCGTGTTGACTGGTGTTCAGGTGATTGCTGTCCTTCAGTAAAGCAGCCATTCTTCTTCCTCCTCAAGATTTTTTCCATGAATTTCTCTGCCAGTGTTGTTAAGTTAATAGGTCTGTAGACCGCCACATTCTTCCTACACCCTTGTATACCACACTTATTGCGCCCAGCCCTCAGATCCTTCTCTCCCAGTTATTGATCTGTTGAAGATCTGCCACTACACTAACCATATTCCTAAGGAATCCACAAGGTAGGCCCCATCTGGTATGTGTGTTTATCCTTGCTAAGAGCAGCAGCTCCCTTTCCATCCCCTTCCTGTTTATCTTGGTGTGCATTCTCTGCAGCTCATACTCCATTTTCTTTCACCCCAGCATGATTTTTTCCCAGTCTTCTGTCATCTCCCTCCCACTTTTGAACAGCCGGTCCTGGTTCTAGCCTCCCCATCTCCTTTTGCTAAGAACATTAATACTCAGTCTCCATCCTGATTCTTTTGACCAATCCCTATCCAACACAATGCCTTCATTACTTTTGTGGCTTTTGTTGTCTTCCTTGTACTGTACATCTGCCATACCCCTACTCCACTCCTTTTCTGCATCCAGTATGCTCTGCCCTTTATAGGTTCATAGGTTGGTACTAGGCTATCGGCCCTAGGGCCTATACAAGCCTAGCCCTTTACTATAAATACTAGAATCCCACTGTTATGTAGCCACACTGGTCTTTCCTTTTTTTGTCTTTTCTTCAAAACTTAAACAAAACAAACAAAAAAAAACCCCACCATGCCTCTGGAGCCACTAGAAGAAATTTATTAGACTGCTTTCTTTTTAAAATACAAGACTTCTTCGATCAGTTGTCCAGGGCCCTGGTTCCTCCGGTCATGAATGGGAGGAATCTGAGCTGCTCTCCTTGATGGGTAAAACGTAGACATACTAAGTTGCTATTGGTGACTCTGACACCACTCCACAGTCAGACAAATTAATGAGTACTGAAATCTCTAAGTGAAAGTTAAAGAAAAAGAGTGGAAAAACAACAGAACAAGTGTTTTCTGACACCAGAACAACCATGGCCCACTATGCTGGCTAATACAGCTTAAGCTGTTAATGGAGATCAACTTTTCATGGATGGCATACACAAAAAATTATGTAGGGATGTCAGATGCAGAAAATGAACTCTGCTCTGCTGGAATATATCTCCCAAAATGATACAAAGCTTAAGGATATGCAAAATGCCATGTTGGCCAACTCAGACCTAATATAACAATATGCCTTGGACCTACAGAAGGTAAAACAACAATTAAAAGCAACTGAGGTGAGACTTGAATACAGTGAAGCTAAACTCCTAGATCTGAAGACAAATGATGCTGTAAAAACATTACATTTATAGGCATCCTGGAGGGCTCCGAGAAAAAAATGACTGTGAATCTTATATGAAACAAAAAGTTGTAGAATGGCTAGGTCTGACAGAGAATTAATGTTTGACTGAATAAGCACACCAGGTATATGTACCACAGAATTTGAGATCCAAGCTCCCCAGACCATTACTGGTTAGATTTACTAGTTACACTACAAAAGAAAAGTTACTTGTGGCTGTATGGACCCCAGAATAAACACTAGCAATTACTGGAGTCAAAGTCTTATTGGAAAACTGCTATAAACAAACTATACAACAGAAGGAAGAAACTGTTGCAGAAAAGAGGAAAATTCCAGGATGCAACAAACTCCCTCACCAGCCTCAGTAAGAAGCTGAGATCCCTCATAAAATCCTCAAAAGCTAGTTACAAAAATAAAATTGCCAAAGATTCCAAAGACAACCACAAGGCATTCTATAGCTATGCCAAGAATCTAAATGGCAATGCTCAGATCTGCTCTGAACTACAACAGAATGGCATTAAATATACTGATCCCAAAGATATTGCCAATATCCTGGCAGATAGATTTAGTGCCAACTTCACTCCCCTCTCACCCCCTAAAGGGCCCATCTCAATACCAAAAGATTGCCAAATTCTGATAATCACAGCCACACATGTAGAAACAGTACTCTCCAAAGCTAAGAATACATCCATGGGACCAGATGACATCCCAGGCTGTGTACTACATGAAGTACAAAATGAACTGGCACCCCACTTAAGTGTCATGTTTAATCATAGCCTCACCTCAGGCTTTGTGCCCACTGAGTGGTGCACAGCTACAGTTATCCCGCTCCACAAGGGAGGATCCACCTTGGATCCCGGGAACTACCATCCCATCAGTCTGACAAGCCTGATCTGCAAGGGCATGGAACGCATTATCATGGAACTTATAAACAAAGACATTGGCAACCTCCAGACACTGGACCCCACCCAGTTTGGGTTTGTGAAGGGCCGATTTTGTCTCCTGAATCTGATTGACTTCTTTGAATCGGTCTCCAGAGCTGTGGACGAGGGTAAGGAGGTCCACACAGCCTATCTGGACCTCACCAAGGCCTCCGACACCACCCCCACATCTGCGAACTTTGTTAGCCAAAGACCTTCTGTGTTGGCCTGTACTTCAGAGGAGTAGATACCAAACAGGAGAGGACCCAGGACTGAACCCTGTGGTACTCCACTTGTCACTGGTCTGAAGTTAGATTTGGAGTCTGCTACTTTCACAGTGTGGGTTCTGTCAGCGAGCCAGTTGGCAACCCATCTTGTAACATAGGGATTTATACCTAGTTTAGTGAGTTTATCTATAATTCCAGAGTGGGGGATGGTGTTGAAAGCCTTGGCGAGATCTAGATAGGCTGTGTGAACCACCTTACCCTCATCTACGGCTTTGGTGACTGCTTCAAAGAAGTCTAAACCTCAAAATGCACTCACTCGAGGCACTCCTTAAAATGGAGAACATCGACATCTGTGCAGTGACAGAGACCTGGTTCAAGGCTCCAGAGAGTACCCCTGCATTACCAGGCTATAATTCATAGCACACCTTTCAGCCACCTAACCTGGACCAAAACACTAAAGGTGGAGGCGTGTCCATATTCATTAAGGATATCCACACCTGCAGGCTAGTTGCTCAGCATAATGCATCCGAGATTATCCAAGTGCAACTAATTCTGGGCAAGACCGAGCCAAAGAAACTATCAAAAACCCAGTCACATCAGGCAGAACTTGTCTAAAATAACACCATTTCCCATTAACAAGATTTTCCACACATATATCCCAGGTTTAGACTTGTGATTACTCATCCAGTCATCCAGACTAGTTTAAATGGTTAGTGGGAAATACTCTGGTTGATATGCAAAGACAGTCTATTGCAAAAATAGGGAATGTGTTTGGTACCTGTTGTGTCATTTTACACCTGTGGTAGTACAGGTTTAGGTCTTTAAAGTGGCTGTTTGCTTTACTACTGGTTCTATTTAGGTAAAGGAGCACAAAGGGTATTGGCTCACTCATAGCACAGAAAGCTACGCAATGAGTAGAAGGAATTACCTTTTAGTCTTTCAGAGAAGATAAGGGTGCTGAGACCTGAGATCTTTTTGTTGAAGAAACACTGAAGTCTATCAAGCTGGTTTAGGTGTTTAATGAGGTACATGCCATAAGGGACATTATATTTAATGATGGGTCTAATAAGAGATGGTTAATGTGGGACTATAAGTTCTTTGGTCTTTGAGGGGAAACCATGAAGGACAAGTTGTACAAGGTAGAAGGATTTTCTATCTAGCACAAAGACAGGCCAGTGAAAGGAGAGTCTTTTATCAAGACAGGTATTTGAGTGCCTGATGACTGTGTCAGATTTATGTTGAACATTATTTGCATGGTAAGTGACAGCAATGCTAGCTTTACCAAAGGAAGCTATGTTGCATTTATTGTTACTGAGAGTTAAGCCCATTATTAACACACCAAACATTTGTTTGGGCTAATCCTTACTGAAGAATTTGAGTATCAAAGTGGGATTTGATAAATGTTGCCAGTTTGCAATCATCTACAAACTCGGTTAGCCGTAGTCCATTAATTTCAGATCCCAGGATCAGACCATTGAATCACTGGTCTATGAAGACCAGATGATCAAAGGTTTGCAAAATCGAACCTTGTGAATGGAGATCACCGTAGTGTGGAACAGGAACTTTACCGTTCTCTTCACTGTAGTGCAATCTCAGAGTTGGTATATTTAAGTAGCAGGGGGTGGGGGTGCAGGGGCATTTGTCCCCCTACAAAAATGTGAAATAAGAAGTTTTCACATTTTAGATTTTTTTTGTAAGGTTCGATATGTCAGAACTTCAATCCTGTGGTCTTTGATGATCAGAGGTTCAATGTTCTAAAATTTCAGTCCTTTGAAGTAGACCCATATATATGTATCTATCTATCTAACTATATATATATATATATATATATATATATATATATATATATATATATATATATATATATATATATGCAAAAGATGAGGGGGCCTAGATCAGAGGCTTGTAGGACACGACTAGTGACACTATTCTGTCTGGAGCAAATACTCCACCCTAAATGGTATAAGTTCTGTCAGCTGCAACTACCTCTCCAGCAAACTCTGTATGGGTTAATGCTGAGTTGGGAAAGTTTGTAAATATTCCCAGCATAGAGAATAGTATTGAAAGCCTGAGAGAGGTTCACATAGGCAGCATGGACCGTATGGCCCTTAATAATGGCCTAAGTTACACTTTCAAATAACTCAACCAGGTTAAGCAGGCATGACATACCTTTTTACAAAGTAAACCAATTTGCATCCAGGAATAAATGTCACCTATATCTCTGTTTATTAACTCAGCTACAGTACATTCTATATCCTTGCAAATTATACTAGTGAGACAGAGGGACCACCTTTATGCAAGGGTGCTACAGCAGCTACTGTCCACAACTTCGTGATGTAGCCAGTGGAAGGACTCAGGTTGAAGGGCTAAAGTAGGGTTTCGCAAGGTGTGACTTAGCATTTCTCAGCACATGTCCGGGGGTATTGTCAGGACCCAGAGAACTAGTATTTTCACTTTTGGAAAAGTGCTAAAAGAACTTTATCTAAAATAATACAGTCCTAGCCTGATGGCTGTAGGCCAGTCCATTGATATTTCCTTGTGATGTATCACATTTCTTGGAAAATCCATTCCATACTTTAGTCTTCATTGCACTGATAACACATGAACTACAGATGCATACTGCTTTGGTGCCAAGCCAGTATTAGTTTAACCTCTCCTGTCTTAAAGGGGAACTGAAGACAGTAAACTCTGCTAATGTATTATAAATACTGCAGCAGCTCACAGACATCTTATTTAGTTATGTACATGATCTGTATTGGGAGACGATGCATACTTTTCACAAGGAGATCAGTACCATCCCACAGTCTTGGCTTTCATCTCAGTTGTGGATGCTGCCCTTTCTAATGTAAAAATATTTCAACAAAACCAAAAAATGACATCCCATTAAATGTATTTGAAAAAGTAATAACAAAGCATCTGTTTTTTCATCTCATAATCCTTTTTGCATGTTTTCAAATAACTTGAAAATTAAAATTAAGCTCTACAGGATTAACACACTGTGTTTTAGTGAAACTAAAAGTCCCCTTTTCTATACGCAAGTTTGTCATATGAGTTATAGTTATATGTTCAACTATAGTGATATTCTAATATTTGCACATAGATCTGATAAAGGATTTTCTATACATATAGGTTCATAGGTAGGTACTAGGCTACTTGCCCTAGGGCCTATATAAGCCTAGCCAAAAAGGTACCCTGGCTTTCGCCACCCAAGAAAATTATTTATATAAGCATTCATTTCCCTAAATGCATACAAAAACAAATAATTTAGATTGTTCTTTTTGTTACCATGAATATTATTATATTTATAACTTCACCATATTTTCATACATTTCAAGTTTAGAGAAGCAAATCTATCTGTGGTTACCATCCTGCTTTTCACCCCATTTGAAATACTTGTAAGAGTCCAGTCCAGTGCTGGATCATGGTCAAATGCGCCCCTTGGCAGGATAATAGACTATGGCCCCTCCAACTCACTGTTTTATAAAGCACCAGTATTGTGAAGGAAATCTATTTCAAACTACATTTATAGAGCAAAAGGACCCAATCTGAATGTGAAGATGATACTGGAACTGAAACAAGTATTTTCTAAGTTTGAAGCTGTGATGCCTGTGCACTGGCCCAGTAGTCAACGAGCCTCAATCCTCACCACTAGCACCAGTGAGGGGCATGCACATTGGGAAAGATAGCAAGTACACACACAGTAAAGTACAATTTCCCTTAAGACCACACAGAGATCAGTCAGTTGGGGCTGGTTCCTCCCTTTCTCTCCAGATCCCCAATAAGACTCCCCACTGTCACAGCTATAAGGTCCGGATCTCAGCCTAGTAGTCAATCTAAAACCTCCACATCCTCTCTGTCCAACCAGTGCTTCATGTCCCTGCTCAAGTAGCTTACACACACACACTTTGAGATATGAGTTATATACAAATGCACACACAATCCTGGGGAAGGCTGGCACAGGTTCTCCAGCTATGCTGCCTTTTTGCCCAGACTATAAGGTAGAAATCATTGCCACCAACCACTATTATCAGCTACTAATGAAGCTCTTACCAAAGGGTGTCCAATTTCACTGTGCAATATTACTGTTATCCAAATAATAAGTGTGACCCAGGGCTAAAGCTACTGGAGTGGCATGGACAGTATCACCAAATACATGCAATGTACCCTAACAGCTTAAATTACCTTTACACAAAGCAGCCACAGTTGAAAGGTTTAAAATATTTAATAATAAATAATACAAGATCCAAGAAAAATATTGCTACTTCAACACAATGACATTACAGAGTTCAGAGATCACAGGAAAATGCTTTAAAATAGTACTGCAGAATAGTCTGACATAAAGATAGAAAACAGCTAGACTAATATGGCTATTTCTTTCTCTAGGAAAAATCACTGGTCTAAATAAATATCTTACTTACACAGCAAAGGCAGAGTGCTTTGATGTATTCAGGTAGAGACAAAATCCAAAATGCACAGTTCTCTCTCCCTGAGAAAGTCTTAAATTGACAGCATAGTACTGCTGAGTCATTTCACATTACATCATTCTTGACACTTCTCTGGTTCCCAGGCTAACAGAAACTCAAAATTTACGTTTCTTAGTAAGCTGCACCTGGCCAGGAAGCCACAGCAATAAGACGTTATACATGTAAAACCTTAGTAATTATCTCTTAAATCAAGAAAAAAGAATTTCATGGCCCAGACATCCTGTCTCCGAACTTGAGATCAAACAGTCATACAATGCTTGACTTATCAGCTTTTTTCTAGCAGAGTGCACTGTGGTTACATTTTTGAAGTTCAGTACAGCATATAGTTTAATCATAATATATAGTTCTCTTTACATTTGCAAACAAAGCCTGTGGATTATATTAATATTTACAATGACATAGAATTATTTACAAAATTCTATCTAGATAGGCTGGCAGCCTTCACATATGACCCCCCAGGGAACTCAAGCTAGTTTTTCAAGTGACCCTTGAGAAATGCTGCTTGAGAGGGTTAGGTCTATCTGAGTACACCTTACCCCAGTCCCTGTACTGAGACCCCATCTGTGTGGGCATTGCTAATCCCATTGTGGTGCTGCACTGAAATATATGCTTACAACCCCAGGCCCCATCTTAGCAACTTGGCATCTTGCTGGCTGGCTCAATGTAACCATGTTAGGGGATTGTGATCTGTAACTACAGTGAAATTTCATCCATACAGATAAGGCTGAAGTTTCTGCAGTGCCCACACTATGGCTAGACATCATTTTCTACAGCTGTATAGCATTCCTTCCTGGGTTGGAGCCTACGACTGAGATAAACCACTGAGTGCTTTTCTCCCTCTGAAGAAATTTGGCTAAGTACAGCCCCCACCCCATGGTTCGAAGCATCCACCTGCACAAATAATTCTTTGCTGTAATCTGGACACGGGGTCCTCCCAAAGATTTATTAAGCTTCTGGAATGCCTGCTCACATGCTGGGGTCTACACTACCTTATCTGGCCTGTTTTTCCTTGTCATGTCTGTGAGGGGAGCAGCTATGGTACTATAACAGGGGACAAACTTTCTGTAGTACTCTGCTGTCCCTAGGAATGCCCTCACCTGCTTTTTGGTAACAGGTGCAGGCCATACCTGAATGGCTTCCACTTTGGCAGGTTCTGGCCTGATCTTACCACTCCCCACTCTATGTCCCAGGTAGGAGACCTCTGCCATACCCACCTAACAATTGCTCAACTTAATGGTCAACCCTGCCCTCTGTAGTCTGCCCAGCACCTCCCTGACATGTTGAAGATGCTCTTGCCAGGAATGGCTGTAGATGGCAATATCATCTTGGTAAACAAAGGCAAACCCTCCTGCTCCTGCTAGGATATGATCTACCATCCTCCAAAGGGCATCTTTGTGAACTCATACAAGCCAAAATAAGTCACAAAGGCTGACCTCTCTCTAGCACTTGGAGTCAAGGGCATCTGCCAGTAACTCTTGGTAAGATCAGTGGTGGTAAGATACTTAGCCCCATTCAGCTGCTCTAGAGCTTCAACTATCCAAGGCATGGGGTAAGCATCTGACTGTGTGACTATTTAATTTCTTGTAGTCCACATAGAACCTGGTGCTGCCATACTTCTTTGGCAGCAGCACCAATGGGGAGGTGCAGGGACTGTTAGACTCTTGAATTACCCCTAGTTCCAACATTTCCTGTATCTCCTCCCTCATAGTCTGTTTGACTCTCTAAGGGGCCTGCCTAATAGGCCTTTGGGGTCCTGTGTCCACCTGGTGCTGCACTAGGTGGGTGCACCCTGGTTTCCCAGTGAACATGTCCCCAGACTCCTGTAACACTGCTCAGATTTCTTGAACCTGGATAGGGGATAGCTGCTGGGACATTGCTAGCCCTTCCACTGAGGTGTAAGTCTGACCCTCACTGAGGAGATCAGTCACCAGATCTCCCTCAGACTCCTCCTGCAATCCACTGAAAATACTCAGCACAAGTGCTTCCCTATCATGGTAAGGTTTCATCATGTTAACATGGTACAATTTGTGCCCCTGCCTCCTGCCTAGCAGTTCTACCATGTAGTTAACATCACTTACCTTTCTTACCACCTTGTAGGGTCCTTTCAAGCTGGTTGCAACTTGTTATGTGTGACAGGAATGAGAACCATTACATGCTGCCCTACAGCATACTCTCTAGCTCTAGCATTCCTGTCATACCAGACCTTCTTCTGTTGTTGGGCTTCTACTAAGCCCTTGAGTTCCCTGAGCCTTGTCCTGAGGTTTAGGGCATATGCCACAACCGACTCCTTGTGGGAGTCACACTCACCTTCCCACTCATCTAGAATTAAATCTAGAGGCCCCTTCACCCTATGCCCATGCATCAACTCAAAGAGTGAAAAAAATGAATTTCTGAGGAACCTCTCTGTAAGCAAACAACAAATGGGGAAAATATTTATCCCACTCCCTCTTAAACTGGTCTGCAAATGCCCGTAACATGGATTTGATTGTAGAGTTTAACCTCTCAACAAGACTATTAGTCTGGGGATGGTAGGGGGTGGTCTTCAGGTGCTTCACCCCACAGTACTTCCACAGACAAGCCAGCAGGTCTGACATGAAATTGGCACCTCTGTCAGTCAGTACTTCTTTTGGTAAACCTACCCTATTGAAAACCTCTTAACAACGCATTTGCCACCTTTTCCGCCATAATGGAGGACAAAGCCACTGTCTCAGGGTATCATGTAGCATAGTCTACTACCACTAGGACATACTTTTTCCCTGTGGAACTTGGGTTACTCACAGGCCCCACAATATCCATAGCTGCCCTCTGAAATGGCTCCTCAATCACAGGCAAAGGCATCAAAGGAGCTTTCACCTTGTCTCCTGCCTTGCCTACCTTTTGGCACTGGTCAAAGATCCTGCAGTACCCTTTTACATCTCTGGAAATTCCAGGCCAATAGAAGTTCTGCATAATACGTCTCTTTGTATGTTATGTCCATATGACCTGCAAAGGGAATATCATGGGTTATGGCTAGAAGTGCCAGATGGTAGGCTCTAGGCACTACCAACTGCTGTATTCTCTCAACTTCTAGCTCTCCCTCAGGGGTCCACTCTCTATACAGTAACCCATTGTCCCAGTATACAGAATTCCCCTTTCCTTGAGAATAAGGTGCCTCACTAGCTACCTGCCTCAGACCTTGTGATGTAGGGTCTGAGAGCTGTGCCTGTCTCATCTCTCTTAGTAACCCTTCCCAGCTCCCGCTAATATCTGCATTGTTTGCATGATAAGCATGGAAAAGTACCCAAAATTGAATTACAAGTAACATTTGAATCTCTGGATTCTCTCTCTAAGATAATCTTGATATTACATACTTTTTTATAACTAAAAATTGGACGGTCTGCAGATTTATTAGCGGAACATCTACCATCACTTTAAAGCACAACAGTAGGATTATAACAGTAAAGGGACACTACACTTGTAAAACTACCTACATAGTTTACCTAGCCCAATGTGGTTCATGCGAGCATTTTTACATCAGTAAAACTATACGTGCATTGAATAAACGTATTTACGAACATAACTTGGCCATTAAGAAAAAAGATATGTTGAATGCACTAGCTAGACATTCACTGAATTGCACTTCATTTAAAAAGTTTTCTTTTTCAGTTTTGGAGAGGGTAAACAATGAATTATTCAGTGGCAATTTTAAAACACTGTTAGAGTGCCGTGAAGCAATTTGGCAGATCATGTTAAGTGCTGACCAGCTTCCAGGTCTTAATGACATGATCAACATCAAATGCTTCTTACAGGCACAAAAATTTTAGTATGTGTTTTAAATTCATATTTGTATATAAATTCATTATTTTGAATGTGAGTGTAGACAAGCACATACATATGCTTACAGATATATATATATATATATATATATATATATATATATATATAAACTGTTTATAATAATAACATTATTATTAGTATTATTACTTGTTATTTACCAGATGGAATTGAACATGGTTTTTCATTGGTCGACAATTACATGTGATTATTTTGAAAGGTATTTAAACTTTGTGATACTTTTGGGTGTGTTTCTGAAGATGTTGAGTGGTATTAAATCGAACGAAAACGTTAAAAACAAGATTGAATTGTCCGTTTTTCTTTTCCTCACCAACAGTATTCAGTTATTTGGTTGGATTTGTTGTTCTGTCTGTCGTTTGGATATTCCACCACCGCCAAACAATTAATATTTGATGTGGATATCCCACCACTGCCAAACAATTAATATGTGATGACCATGCACTGGTCCAGTAATCAAGGAGTCTCAATCCTCACTATTAGCACCAGTGAGGGGTGTGCACATTGGGAAGGATAACAAGTACACACACAGTAAAGTACAATTTAATACCAGTGAGGGGCGTGCACATTGGGAAGGATAACAAGTACACACACAGTAAAGTACAATTTAACACCAGTGAGGGGCATGCACATTGGGAAGGATAACAAGTACACACAGTAAAGTACAATTTAACACCAGTGAGGGGCGTGCACATTGGGAAGGATAACAAGTACACACAGTAAAGTACAATTTAACACCAGTGAGGGGTGTGCACATTGGGAAGGATAACAAGTACACACACAGTAAAGTACAATTTAACACCAGTGAGGGGTGTGCACATTGGGAAGGATAACAAGTACACACACAGTAAAGTACAATTTAACACCAGTGAGGGGTGTGCACATTGGGAAGGATAACAAGTACACACAGTAAAGTACAATTTAACACCAGTGAGGGGCGTGCACATTGGGAAGGATAACAAGTACACACACAGTAAAGTACAATTTAACACCAGTGAGGGGCGTGCACATTGGGAAGGATAACAAGTACACACAGTAAAGTACAATTTAACACCAGTGAGGGCGTGCACATTGGGAAGGATAACAAGTACACACACAGTAAAGTACAATTTAACACCAGTGAGGGGCGTGCACATTGGGAAGGATAACAAGTACACACACAGTAAAGTACAATTTAACACCAGTGAGGGGCGTGCACATTGGGAAGGATAACAAGTACACACACAGTAAAGTACAATTTAACACCAGTGAGGCGTGCACATTGGGAAGGATAACAAGTACACACACAGTAAAGTACAATTTAACACCAGTGAGGGGCGTGCACATTGGGAAGGATAACAAGTACACACACAGTAAAGTACAATTTAACACCAGTGAGTGGCGTGCACATTGGGAAGGATAACAAGTACACACACAGTAAAGTACAATTTAACACCAGTGAGGGGCATGCACAGTGGGAAGGATAACAAGTACACACACAGTAAAGTACAATTTAACACCAGTGAGGGGCGTGCACAGTGGGAAGGATAACAAGTACACACACAGTAAAGTACAATTTAACACCAGTGAGGGGCGTGCACATTGTGAAGGATAACAAGTACACGCACAGTAAAGTACAATTTAACACCAGTGAGGGGCGTGCACATTGGGAAGGATAACAAGTAAACACACAGTAAAGTACAATTTAAAACCAGTGAGGGCCATGCACATTGGGAAGGATAACAAGTACACTCACAGTAAAGTACAATTTAACATCAGTGAGGGGAGTGCACATTGGGAAGGATAACAAGTACACGCACAGTAAAGTACAATTTAACACCAGTGAGGGGCGTGCACATTGGGAAGGATAACAAGTACACACAGTAAAGTACAATTTAACACCAGTGAGGGGCGTGCACATTGGGAAGCATAACAAGTATACACACAGTAAAGTACAATTTAACACCAGTGAGGGGCGTGCACATTGGGAAGGATAACAAGTACACACACAGTAAAGTACAATTTAACACCAGTGAGGGGCGTGCACATTGGGAAGGATAACAAGTACACTCACAGTAAAGTACAATTTAACACCAGTGAGGGGCGTGCACATTGGGAAGGATAACAAGTACACTCACAGTAAAGTACAATTTAACACCAGTGAGGGGCGTGCACATTGGGAAGGATAACAAGTACACACACAGTAAAGTACAATTTCCCTTAAGAGCACACAGAGATCACAGTCAGTCTGGGGCTGGTTTCTCCCTTTCTCTCCAGATCCCCAATAAGACTCCCCACTGGCACAGCTATAAGGGGTGCAGATCTCAGCCTAGTGGTCAAGCTAATACCCCCAGCACCCTCTCTGTCCAGCCAGTGCTTTGTGTCCCTGCCCAAGTAGCTGACACACACACACACACACACACACACACACACACACACACACACACACACACACACACACACACACACACACACACACACTTTGAGATTTGATTTATATGCAAACACACACATACTCCTGGGGAAGGCTGGCACAGGTTCTCCAGCTATGCCCCCTCCTGCCAGACTATAAGGTAGCAATCACTGCCACCAACTACTCTTATCAGCTATTAAGGCCTTTCCCAAAGGGTGACCAGTTTCACTGTGTAATATTACTGTTATCCAAATAGTAAGTGTAACCCAGGGCTAGGCTATTGCAGTAGCTTATACAGTATTACAAAATACATGCAAGTACTCTAGAGCTTAAATTATCTCTACACAAAGCAGCCACAGTTGAAAGGTTTACAAATATTTAATAATAAATAGTAACACAAGACAATACTTATTACTTCAACACAATGACATTACAGAGTTCAGCAATTGCAGGAAAAACTTTAAAACAATATTGTAGGATAATCTGACAAATATAGAAAACAGCTACTCTAATATGGCTAAATTCCTACCTAACTCTAAGAGAAGTACTAAGATCTAAGATCCTACTTACAGAGTAACGGCAGAGTGCTGGTGAGTTGTATTCAGGTTCAGACAAAATCAAAAATGCTCTGTCTTTCTCTTTGGGAAAGTCTTAAATTGATAACAGTACTGCTGAGTCATTTCAGATTACATCATTCTTAACAGTTCTAATTTAGTTTCCCAGGCTAACAAAAACTCAAAAATTGCATTTCTTTTTGAAATCTGCACCTGCAGGAAGCCACAGCAAAAAAGACATTATACATGTAAAAATTTAGCAATTATCTCTTAAATCAAGACAACAGAAAGAATCTCCTGGCCCAGACATTCTGTCTCCAAGCTTGAGATCAGTCATACAATGCTTGACTTATCGGCTTTCTTCCAGCAGAGTGTACTGTGGTTACATTTTTGAAGCTCAGTACAACATATAGTTTAACCATAACATATAGTTCTCTTTACATTTGTAAACCAAGCCTGTGGATTATATTAATATTTAAAATGACATAGAATTATTTACAAAATTCTATCTAGCTAGGCTGGCAGCCTTCACAGAAGCCACAGTCAAAGATTAGGAACAATTGTTATGTTAGTGGAAGTCAGGTGAGCTAAAGTTATCCTGTAGGTTTCAGTTGCTAGTAACTATCAATTTCATCAGCATATATTAATGCTACTAGTACTGCAGTTGTGTAATGAACTGGACAGAAACCCAGGGATTTCTGTTCCCACACCATTACTCTGGAAATGGGTCTTTAAAGACTCCTACTTATATTACCATTTGAAAATTAGAGACTGTTCCCATCAAGATGCATGCTCATCCCAGTTATTTCCCTAGTGCATGACTATCTGCCTCTATTGTACAAACTGTGGCATAAAATGCTATGTCTGTCCTGTTCTTGACATGTCTTATTGCTACTTGTAAGTCAGCACAGAGGCATGAGGCATAGCTGACTCCATCTATGCCCTCTGCTGGTATCACAAACCAGCATCCCACCCATTCGGCTAGCTATGCTTCTGACTCGCCTGGTCTGAGCTGTGGAATGTCATACCTGTAGAGGTCTAAGTATATCCTTACACTCACAAGTATTTCTGAACAAAATCACATTAAAAAGCATTAGCGAAATAAATGCAAATATATTTTTAACAGTAAATGCTATTAAAAAACTTCAAACAACAATACAGTACATGGAGGATCATGGTTATGCTTCAAAATCTGGGGAAAAACAGGCTCATAAATCACCATTCTGACATAAGAAAGGTGTTTAACAAACTTTTGCCAAGCACGTCTTAACATTGTTAAGCTGTAGTTTTGTGGCAGAGCAGTAACAGCAGAGAATGGCCATTACAGAGGAGTGACAGAAAGCCGTGAAACAATTCATGCTTCTTTTGCTTGAATGAAGCATTTTCAAAGCTCCCAGAAACTGTTTTGTGGTGGACGTTCTCTGTGTGGCAGTGTTAAGTGTGTTACAGCTTTCAAAGCTGTAAAACACTTAAAGCTACTACACCTTTTTGTTCAACTTTTGTACTACTTGGGAGCAGGTAAAGCTTCATGTACTAGAAAGAATTATAAATGGGTATCTCTTATCATAACCTATGTCTTTATGTGTTCTCAACATGGATGTCAAGACTTCCCTCTCAAAGTCTCACTGTCGAGGTGACTTAACTGATAGCATCCAGGGTTATGACTGGATTTGGATGTATATCAGTAGAAAGCATTCTCCACAGTGATGATTGCCAGTCTATTGACAGTCTTTACATCAATACTATAATATATCATAATGTATACAAAACTAAAATTATATTTTTCTGTAAAGTTTGGCAAACAGAACTCCATATTGTGGAATCCATACAACCTAGATATACAGTGTCAGAGCCAGACTTGAGTTTTCACATGACAAGAAGTTCCTTTCTGAGTACTTATTTATTGAGATGTTTACAGAAATATGAAAAATCCTACTAAATAATACAATGATGTATATTAATAAGACTGAATATTTCTCAAGTCTACACTTGCAAGTCAAATATTAGTACCAATTTTCTTCAAAATGTAAGTTTTCACCCGATGCCATGCAACAGTTTGCAACTATTAATGTTATATGGAAATATTGATCTTCATAGCTACTAATAAATAGCTATCCATATCTGCAGTAATAGTGCATTACACATGGAAAGTGTCAATGTATTGTTGCATTTCACACCATATTTTATAACATGCCCATTAATAACATGTCTCTCTCTGTAATGCAAATACGTGTTTGCAAAAAATATGAATAAATGCCAAAATTATTAATATCTCCACTGCAGGACATATTAGATAAACAATCGTAGTGTCATTTTATTTCCTGCATCTTGCACTTTATTATGCTGTTTATTATTAATAAGTATGTAGTAAAGGAAGCCAGTTCTAAAAACATCAGGACACTAAAGGAACTATGGATGTTATTAAATGGAAGTATACAGGAAGGGCACCATAGGCTTGATGTTGGCTTCTGTTACTACTATAATAGAACTTGTATGCTTAGTGCATTCTTTATTATACACTAAAGACTCATTACTATTCAAAAGTCAGCATACTGATTGGGCAGCTCAACCAGCATGCCCATTGTAAATTGAGCATATACCAATAGAAAAAAGTCTGGCGACTGAAGTACCATTGAGTAGCCAGACTTTCTATTTGTATATGCTGAGGGACAGAGCAAAATATAAGAAAAATCATGTATACTTTGCAAAACTAAATGGAAACCTACCTGATTCTCCTTATATTTTTGCGATGTCACTTGTTATTTTTGTTAACCATTAAAACAATAAACAGCAACAGAGATTCTGTTTTCTCCATCACTTCTCCTGCACTGCTCTGATGTACTGTGCATGTGTGGGAACATGTCCCATACCCATGTGCAGTACATCAGTCTAAGGAAGAGAACACAGAAGAAGACTGAAATGACCTTATACAAATGCATTATTTAAGAAGATAAACAATTTATTTCTTAAATAATGAGATTGTATAGTATCAATAATCCATTTCTGTTTGTGGGTATATCAGGACTTACCAATGCACAGTTATGGATTATTGCTTAAGTAATTCTCACATAGGGTGTGAGAAATATCTAAATGTATATACAGACAAGTGCACAGCACAGCACATGAACACTGAACATTATATGCCATGCTATCAGACTTCAGGTGTTTACTGTACTAAGGGAGTGGTAAAAAAGGGAGAACGGCAGAGCTCTCAACTGTCGGATTTTCTGAAATGTCCATGATTTTGTTTTATATTTTTGCAGTATCCCTTGCAACATTAATACCTGACAAAGTTTTATTATTACTTATTGCTCTGAAAATGCATATTGATGCAAAAACTGTTCTTTTAACCTCTTAAATGTATTAGAGTAATTTAAAAATATGCCTGATTTTGGGCCTTTGTTCACCCATTATAGGCTTTGTTGAGAATTCTTAAGCAAAGAAGTTGAGTTGTATGGTGGTTGGTGTTCTTTGTGAAAACAAACTCTATATGCATTTACCAGACTTACAAGACCAAGGGGCAGCAGTGTTTAGTGCAAAGTGCCTTCCTTCATTCCAGTTTTAACTGAATCAGTGTTGTACACTTTTCTTCAGATGCAGTACATACCGCAGAACTTTGTAACTTCAGAATTAAAGACTAGCATGCAAACAGAAAATAATAATAATAATAATAATAATAATAATAAAGCATCATTCTATGAATATAGATCTCTAAAAATATCAATGACACTTTATCAGAGGATAGTTTGGAGAAGAAAGCACTTAAATTAAATGTGACTCGCTGTATAACCACAGAAGTTTTTTTCCTCCAAATTTTGGAAGCAACTTAAAAAACACTCACCGTGGCAGGGAAAACAGAGTCATGGGTAGCCAATAAGTGTATGAAGTGGGTTCATATTTCTATGTCCTCTGCAGATATATGCATATTTTCTCACACTCTTTATATGGCACCATTTGCAACAATCAGATATATGGATATTCATATACTGCATGTACCTGCTACTCATGCCTCTCACCCTCTTAGCGCAAAAAATATGGACAAAGCCTGACAAAATGGAAGGACAAAGGCCTATATTTTAAGTATTGCTCTTATAAACTTAGAAAGTTGCTAGAGTAAATGGGTTTGTTTTAACATACATTTTCTGAAGGATTTGAAGTCTGAAACTCAAATGTATGTCATTATTCAGCAAATTCAGTCCTCATATCATCATCTGTGATTTGCCAGAAAACCACAAGTTTTATGAGGAACAGACCAAAAATATGAGCCAAAAATCTGGACATTCTGCAAAAATCTGTATAATTGAGAGCTATGCTGCCACTGCCTGAGCCCCAGTCAACACACTTGTTAAGTATGTAGGTAAATAAATAAATAAATAAACATCTTTTCATTTGGTCTCATGCTTTTGCTCCTTGGCCATTTGTCAGCTGGCCTCTGAGCTTCAATCACCATCACCTAGCAATCTTGAAGTCAATTGAAAAAAAGAAAAGCACATCTGGACATATGGAAGTGTGCGGAAACTCATGCAAAGTGGGAAATGAAGCTTGAAAATAGGTGTGTATATGATTTTATTTATTTTTAATTCATTTACTGATACACAATCATGGAACATAGCAACCGTGATTGTGCATCAGTAGAACATTTTTAATGTTGGCATGAATGATTGGTCTGGTGGTGTTGATGAGGCTTCATAGTTGGCATGGTGTCCTAGGCAACTGCCTAGGGAGCCTTGTGCTGGACCCAGTCCTGATGCATACTATATAGAATAAAGTTCCACTCCCTAAAGCATTACGCATGTTAATGTGTAATAAATAGGTTTGAGGAAGCTGCTGAAGATGCAAAGTCATTGTGACCACATCCATACTTCTGATTGGGTTGGGCTCCTGTGCCTCATTACCTTCTCTGGAAATGAGATGGGAAACCTTTGAGAGGATTAGTTCGCTCACAGTGAAGAAGTAGTTTAGTAGATTAATAATACAGAGAGCAGAGGTCTTTGCAGACAAAGCAAATATAGCTGCTGATCTGATGTAGTTCAATGATTAGATAGCAACTTAAATAAATAAGGGGAGCCCATGACCTGGGTTTAGCTGGGCATACTCCATGTAATCATACTGGGCAGCATGTTGTGAAACTGAAGGGCACTAAGTCTTCTGTTTTCTGTCATGTAAAAAATGAAGATGGTACAAATTACTTAGAAAATAATTCAATTCTTAATTTAATTCTGTCTATCATTTTAGAGACCTTTAATATGACCACACTAGTGTATACATGCCATCCCTAGTTACATACTTTCAAAATATATGTCATAGAACACAGGCAGATTTATAAGGAGACTAACAGTATAAAACCTGGAGAATTAACTGAAGCTTTCTGCATACAACCCCATACCTGTTTCTGGTTAATATGGTGTACCCAAGGCCTTCAGTAAGGCTGTTTTACAATGCCACTCAGAAAGAAATGTTGCTTAGGGCAGGGGCAGCTATTAGGGGGAGTTTTTTTGGGCTTCTAAGCTTTTCCCCATGTAAGTGCTCTGGCAAGCTACAAAAGGCTGGGCATATAATGGCATGAATAGGGATTGCCACTCACTCATGCAAGTGCAATATCTCTTTGGTAGGCCCATCTCTCTGCAAGCAGGCACATCTCATCAGGTCCATCTATATATCCAGTGGAGACTCACTGGTGAGCTATAACCCAAGGCAATATCTCCTTCACATCCTGCAGAGAGAGAGGTGAGTATGTGAAAGGTTCAACATTCCTCTTCTCCTGGCAGGCCACCAAGTGCTTCACATTCTAGCTGAATCCAGAAGTATGACAGTGTATGGTGATGCCCTGTCCCTATACAGACAGTCCTTTTAGGGTAGATAGAAGACTGGATGACAAAAGGAAAATATATGTTATGATCTGGGGAAGAGTTTACAAAGTATGGACTCAGAAGAGATAATGGAGTAAGCCCAGTTTAACTTATTTGTATCTGGTATGGTTAGATGAATGGATAATGGTGTTAGTCTTTTTACAGCAATCTCAAATCTGGTGGGATATTCAGGGAAGGCAGCAGGGATATCTCTGAAAAAAACAAAAAAACAAAAAAAATCTTGCTTTTTTCCCACTTTTCTGAGATTTAAAAAAGTTCAGTTACAGGCTTGCTGTTCTTGAACTGTTTGTAAGTTTCTGTGAGGCCATTTTTTGCTTGGGCTAAAGGGAAGTCTCTCTGTTGATCAGTGGCAATGAAAAACATTGAGCAGCCAGCCTGCCCCTGTGGGAGTGGTTACTGACTTGAAACTGTAGTTTTATTGGCCATTTTGGGTCAATTCCAAAACTCCTTCATCTTCCTCTCTTAAAACCCTCTTTTGCGGTTTTGCGTTTGAGCATAAGCGCAACAGCGGGCAGCGCCGCCTAATTGGGTTTAAACTATTCCTGGCTCCACAAAGTCTGCTCTTCACTTTTTCCCTTAGAACTGCTCTATCTCTCAATTTAAACACCATATTCTCATTCTAAGGCCCTTCACTGGTCCAATTAAGTAATCCTACAAGTTAGCACTATTAAACCATAAGCACTACTTACTCTTATACTCTCTACGATTACCCAGTCCTCTATTGCTCCATATTAAATTCAGTTTCCCTATATTACTCGAGCATGTCCAAAGGTCAGTCAATGGTTTCCTCTCCAGTCCAGGTGGTGAATCTGGGAATTTTGAGGCAATGTTACAACTGTCTCATGTACATGGACAACCCTCTCCTCCTCCAAACAGGTTCAAATATATGTGAGAGATACAACTATTTAGCCAAACTGGAGGCTGAGCTCTCTCATCTCAAAACTGGTGTAACCAGTCAGGAGGAAAAGGTAACCTCACACAACACAATTCCAGTATCACATAGTCCCACCACATCAGCGAACCAAATACATAAATACACAAAAACATACTCGGAGGCTCTAAATAAAAATCTACCTAAGCAACAGAGACCTCCAAAGCAGACATCCAAGCAAACGCTACCTCAAAACAAAACACGCACAACACATAACCCACAAAGTCAGTGTGCCAAGCAGCCACAGCCCTGACGGCTGAATAACACACCTGATACTCTTGTAATAGGTGACTCTATTGTCAGACACACTGACGTCCCGCTCACCAGGTTGAATAAAGAGAAGGTCACAGTGAGCTGCCTGTCGGGTGCTAGGATCCGCCACATAACGCAAGCACTCAGGTCACTCCAAAGCAAATACAAATATGACTCAGTCATTGTACATGCTGGTGTGAATGACCTGAGACGTACCTCCCTGGACTACATGAAAAGAGACATAGAGGAGCTCTCTGATCATGTAGCCCAGGCTGGTATGACCTGACCTTGAGCAGCATCTTACCCTCACCTAGAATGATGCCACAGTACAAAGACAAAATGATCGATTTTAACAATTGGCTAAAATTTTGGTGTCATTCAAAGGGGATCCAGTGTCTGTCAGCCTGGGATGATATGCTCGACAAGCCACGTTGCTTCGCTAGGGACAGCTTGCACCTGTTACCACTGGGCTTTCGGATATTGGCAAAGGCTCTTGCCACCCCATAGTGCCTTTTTAGGCAAGGCTCAAAAGTCAAACCCACCCCCATAGACAGCACAAGGAACAAGAAACTAAGGGTAATGCTGCTAAATGCCAGAAGTCTTAACCTCAAGATGCACGCACTCGAAGCCCTCCTCAGTATGGAGAACATCGATATCTGTGCAGTGACAGAAACCTGGTTCAAGGCTCCAGAGAGCACCCCAGCACTACCAGGCTATACCTCATATCATGCTTTTCGGCCCAAAACCCAGACCGAACCACAAAAGGAGGGAGTTTCCATATTTATCAAGGATATCCACACCTTCAGGTTAGTGGCATTGCACAAAGTATCGGAGACCATCCATGTGCAACTAACAGTGGGCAAGACTGCTTTTCAGTTTATAGCATCCTACAGACCACCCTCTCAAAGTCAGGAATCCCACTCGGCTTTCCTGAAAACATTGGAGAACATGAAGATCTCTCCGAACACCATTATATTGGGTGACTTCAACTACCCAAACATTGACTGGGAGCACTACTCAAGCCCCAGCACCTTAGCCCAAAGGTTCCTGGAAATTATAAACTCAAATGGTATGGAACAACTAGTCACCACTCCCACAAGAGGGACAACATACTAGACCTGATCATTACCAACATGGGGACTCTATGCTCCACACCAGAAGTATATCCCTCATTGGTAAGATCAGACCATAAACTAATTTCACTGGATGTCCACATCCGACCCCACCCCAGCCCAGAAAACCACAGTGAAAAACTGCTCAAAAGTGAACTTCTCACTTCTCAAAACTGAAGTGGAATCCTTCAAGGCCCCAGGGCCAGTGGAAACCACGGCCCAAACTGCAGAATCCTATATAAACGCATTCTACGGACAACTCCAGGAATGCATGGATCATGCTATCCCAAACAAAACCAAGACCCAATCATCCAAAGGCAGGTGTCCAGTCTGGTGGACCCCTTCCATAAATAAACTGTACAACAAAAGGAGGAAGCTACTACATGATAGAGCAAAATCCCTAATAGGGAAGGCATCTCTGATCAGTACTAGCAAAAATTACGATCCCTCATAAAATCCTCCAAGGCCAGCTTCGAGAGAAAAATTGCACAGGACACCAAAGACAATCATAAGGCTTTTTCAGTTATGTTAGAAACCTGGGATGCAACTCCCAGACTTGTTCTGAGTTGTTTCTAAATTACAAAAATACACTGAACCCACAGACATCGCCAATATCCTGGCAGACAGGTTCAGTGCAAACTTCCACCCCTACCCCCAAAAGAGCAAGTATCTATCCCGCAGAGGGTTGCCTCCCAAACATCTCTGATGCTCAGGTGAAGGCTGCCTCTCCAAAGCAAAAACACTGCTTCCATGGGACCAGATGGCATGCCAGGTTGCGTCCTACATGAACTCCAAGAGGAACTAATCCTCAAATAAAACAGCTATACAATCTCAGCCTCACTACAGGATATGTGCCCACAGAATGGCGTACAGCAACAGTGGTCCCACTCCACAAAGGTGGAGCCTCTACGGACCCTGGAAACTATCGCCCCATAAGCCTGACTAGCTTAGTCTGCAAGGCTATGGAGAGGATCATCATGGAGCTCATAAACAAAGACATTGGGGACCTACAGACACTAGATCCTACCCAGTTCGGCTTTGTCAAGGGCAGATCCTGCCTTTTGAACCTGGTTGACTTCTTTGAAACAGTCGCCAAAGCCATAGATGAAGGGAAGATAGTCCACACAGCCTATCTGGACCTGGCAAAGGCATTTGACACAATACCCCACTCGGGCATCATAGATAAGCTATCCAGCTTAAATATAAACCCCTATGTCACAGGATGGGTCACAAACTGGCTCAAAGACAGAACCCACAGAGTGAGAGTTGCTGGAGCCATGTCAGACTCGAAACCGGTCACAAGTGGCATCCCACAGGGTTCTGTCCTGGGACCACTCTTGTTCGGTATATACTTTTCCGAGGTACAGGCAAACGTGGGAGGACTATGGCTCACCAAGTTCGCAGACGACTGCAAACTGGGTGCCATAATCAACTCTCCAGCTGACACAAACATCCTTCAAAAAGGTCTCTCAGAGACAGATAACTGGTGCCAGCGCCATGGTTTAAAGCTAAATGCCAAAAAATGTATAGTCATACCCTTTGGCAAAAACAATGTGCCCACAAATTACCACATAGGCAGAAACCCATTAAGTACAGAGAAAGTTATTAGGGACCTGGGGACCCAAGTTGATAGCAATCTCTCCTTTGAAAACCACATTGCCAACGTGGTTAGAAAGACCTTCTACATAGCCCACCTCATCACGAAGGGTTTCACATCTAGATCAAGAGAGGTAACCGTGCCCCTTTATTCATCCCTCATCAGGCCCATCATAGAATACAATTCCCCTTTTGGGATGTACCTTACCCGACACCTGCAGCAATTAGAAAGACCCCAAAAGTATCTCACCAAGAGGATCAAGGGTCTCAAACAGATGCCATATGCTGCTCGGTTAAAAACTCCAGCTCTACTCAGTTGCATGCCGCCTACTTGAGGCGATCTATGCCTGACATACAAAGCTATGTCAAATCCAGAATTAATGGACATGCTCCACCTCAGTAAATCTAAATCCCTTAGAGCCACACGCTCGAGGGACTTGAACCTCAGCACAGAAATAAATAGAACTTGCTGGAGGGACAGGTTCATAACCCAGAGGCTCCCTTGGCTCTGGAATAGAATTCCAGTTCATGTGAGGCAGAGCACCTCACTGAATCTCTTCAAGAAGAATCTCGATAGGTGGATGGGGGATCGTAGGTTTGTCCCAGGGATTACTCCCGTGTCATTATTAGACAGAGGCACAGTAAACTAAACCTTAAAAAGGGCACAGTATACTCAAATCAAGGGGTGGCGTAAGCCTTACAGAATTGGGCTAGGCTTATAATTGCCCCAGGGCAGATAGCCTAGTATGAACCTATGAACCTATGAACCTATATACCTTTATCGTGTCCTGGTAAAGCTGATAAAATAGATACATGTCAACAGGGATCTGCTGAGGAGCATTAGTGGTAAGACCTCTGCCTCACATCTCTGGGATCTGTGTGTCAATCCTGACCTTCAGTCATTGGCTGTGTGGAATTTTGAATAATATCCACGTCCCTGCATGTTTTCTGTCTTCTGAGTACTACGGTTTTATCTAATCATCCAAAAACATGCAGGTTGCTTGGCTACACTATTTGTTTTCCCCTAGTACCTCTCTCACCTAATGAACAAGCTTCCCCTACATGTTACATAGTGTAAAACCCGAGCAACATTCAAACTTCAAATAGCTTCAGTTAAATTAATAGATGGAATCCTGTCAATTCATCCCAGAAGTCAATGACTACAAATTTCTAATTATGCCAAACTAAACATTAATTCATTTCAGTCATCCTTATTCCTTCTCTGGTTCTCTTGTCCTCTCTTTTTTCTGACTTTTCTGTTACTCTTAGCTCTAGCATAATCTAAGATGAAAATATTCTGTCTACATCTCCCATATTAACTCTAACTACTGCCCTTCATCTTCTGAGCTATTAGTTGACCTTCAAGACTCCTTTTTCCTATCGAACATTTGGCTTAGCCGGGTCTATATTGAATGTTCCAACATTCAAAATTCCGAGTGTGATATGATCGACACCATATGATCGGATTTTTGAATCTTCAAATGTTGTAATGGAGATCTCCATACAGCGCGGAATGGGAAGATTTCTTTTTCTGCACTGTAGTGCGATCTCGGAGTTGGTATATTTAAAGAGCGGGGGTGTGGAGGGGTGCACTGGGGCTTGCCCCCCTGCTTAAAATGTTCAGGTAGGTGTTTTGTGTAGTTCATTTTTTTTATTAGATAATCGAACTTTTGAAAGTTCGATCATATGGTGTCGACCATATGACAGTCAAACTTTCAAACGTTCATTTATCTAATATAGACCTGGCTTAGCCTACCTTAGCCTACAATGGTTCACACTTCACTGGATTAGTGTAAACCTATGAAGCTATATATAAAGGTGAAGATCAGTTTGTTCATGGAGGTGAGAGGAGAATATTGAACTATGGCAGTGTCTAGATGAGGAAAGTCAAACTATAGAGGACTGAGAAGGAAAAACATCTGGGAACAATCTTCATAAATAAACCCAGTTATATTCCACAGCCTATTTGAGTTGTTGGGAAGGGGACTAAGACGATATGCTCTGTGGCGATGGTAGTGAATTCCGCTTCAGCTTTCTAGGTCATTGCAGTACTACATGCAGCTCTGGAGTCCTTAAAGAGAAAGAACTTCAGGATGTTGAGGGATTATGAAGAGAAGTGTCATTATGGTGATTGGAGGATGGCAAATGTCTCACTATGAGGAAAGGCTGTCTTAGAGGAAAGAAGAAATGGGAAGTGGAGGTGATATTATGCACACTCATTCTATCGCCAAGGCTGAATGTGGAGTAAAGCTAGGTAGTCTAATATTAAAATCTCACTTAGTAAAATTGTTTTCTGTAGAGAGGGTGATGGGTCCCTTGAAGTGGCGTGGTGTAAAAAATGAATGCAAGATGAGGCGGGATTGAAAAATGGAAGGCAGCTACAAGAGAATTAGCAGTGGAATCAGATAGACTTGGTGTGCATTAGTCTTCTTTTATCTGTTTATTTGCACTCTCATTTTGTTATTATTGGAGAAGCAGTTATATATTAACAAGATGAAATGAGGGCATACGTATAATGAGGAAAGTGCCAAAAGCTCAAACAAGTTAAAATCTGTTAGTAATGTTTAGCCAGTAAGCTCTCTGTGGCCAGTTAATAGGTAGGATATGAAACAAAATGAAACTAACTAACCACCCAATGTATAGTAGAACCATTAGACAGGGATGGCCAGGAATTAGTCGGGCAGCTCTTCTTTATGTCTGGTGCTTAGTGACACCTCAGATCTACATTACGTAGGAAGGAAGAAAAAGCTCAGTAACTATTTTGAAAGCAGGGAAGGTCTACAGGGAACTGTTACATTCTGCTGCACTGATTCAGACCCGAAAACAAGTAGAGAAAGCAGAACTCCTAAAATTTGCATTTGCAAGGTACCGTATGACAGGGTGAGGGGTTGAAAAGGTGTCAGTGCTACAGTATTCCAGTCCAAACAGATATCTGTCTCATGAATAGGATGTGAAGTAGAGCATAAGAAATGAAAGCAACTGTAAGGAGCTTCAGGAATGCATCTATGAATTTCCAACTGCTAAAAAGGAATGCACACTCTCCCAGAAGTCATGAAGTATAAAAGGCAAGTAGGTTAGATGTAGTGTAGTCTCTGGAAGCCCATTCTGTATATGTTTAAGAAACGGTTGTTGCTCCGCGGGGAAGTGTTTTGGGCAGCTGCAGCTAGTTGGTTTTTTTTTTTTTTGCAAATTGACAAACACAACAGACAGGGGACAGACACAAATCTATTCTCTGAGGTCACATGAGTCTCTAGTAACCTGTGAGGAATGACATCTAATCCTTCAAATGGGGTATGCAGACATGTACTATTATGTAAAGGAATACCCATGAAAGCAGCAAAGACGTACAGAAACCAACAGGCAAAGCAAACAGTGGTTTATCATCTCAGACCTTAGGGTACTTTCCCATCAGCTGAAAAACTTAAAAAAAAAAAAACTCAGACTTGCACAGTCTGGCCTTGTTGGATCTATGTGTGGTATTCTGGAGGGTAGACAGCAATCAGTTTTAAAGAATGTTTGTTGTAACATGTAAAGTAAATTCTCCCACAGGCCATACATAAACACTTAAAATGTAAGCATTACAGGAAACATCACTTCGTGTACATCTAGAAACTACCCTGATTCTAATCACCTTATGCACTATGAATATGCAATGTATCTGGAGAGGTTACAAGAGTTAAAGTTTCTAAACAATAAGCAGATCTGGCAAACAGGGTAGCACAGAGTATTTTGAGGTGACTCTTGATACATCTCTGGAAAGTTAAATGGAGGGTGGTGGTCCTAAATTTTTGGGTAGTAAAAATGCATAATGATCCTTGAAACAAAAGTGTGTGAGTCCATTATTGTAATTTGTGTGTATTATTGCAATTGCTCTTATTCTTACTGTACTGTTTCTTCTGGAATGACATAAAGAAAAGGAATGCAGGTTGCTGATGCCAGCATGTCTCCTGAGAAGTGACTGCAAAGTGTGAGGTTACCATTTTTCTCACAGAGCTATTAGAGCAATAAGGAAATAAATAAGGTAAGATAAAAATGTGAGGGGAGCTTGTGATGTTGTGTGCCTACATAGTCAAGAGGATTTCCATAGAGTATCTGAGCTAGACTTAGAGTGTGAAATCTTGCAATGAAATGATGTTTTACATTAAAAAAATATTCAGTATGTAAAATCATAGCCACACACATCCACTTACACAAGCGCGCGCACACATACACACATACACACACACACACACACACACACACACACACACACACACACACACGTGCACACATACACACACACACACACACACACACACACACACACACACACACACACACACACACACACACACACACAAACATGCATGCACACACACACACACACACACACACACACACACACACACACACACACACACACACACACACACACACACACACACACACACACACACATATATGCATGCACACATGCATGCATACGTGCTCACATGCACACACACCATGGTTATGTCTGGTGGGTGACGAACTACAGGAGAAAAAGTTTTTTACATTTTTTTTTTACACTAGTCTGTGATGGTTAACTACAGCTTGCTGTCTCTGTCTCTCTTTCTCTTTCTTTCTCTCTCATTCATTCTCTCTCTGTCTCTCCAATCTGTCTTTCTTTCTCTCTCTGCCCCCACCAGCCCCCATTTACTTTTTTGATCACTGCAGGACAGCTGACCTTAGTTTGTCAGTAAATGTTTGCTGAAGTCAAATCTGGAGACCACAAGAAAAACAGCTGCATTGCAGGTTGCAGCCCACAGTTTTAAGAGGCTGCTACTTTAGATGCCAGCATTGAGGAAAAAAAAATAAACTGTCAACACTGAAACTGTAGTATTCGGGCTGGTAATGTTGTTATGGTACTGTAGGGGCGCTGTGGGGAATTCAACATGTAATGTTGGTTCTGTATTCTCTGGTAACTTGTTGGTTCCGGTGTATGGATGACTTGCAGAAGTTGTGAGCATGTAGCATGGGTGCGCACCTGGAGGCTCTTAATAAAGAAAGGCCTTACAACTCCAGAAACCGTGTGGTCTCCTTATTTCCCAGGATATAACATATTGGCGACGAGGATGGGATGCCTCCGAGTCCGCTGGTGAAACGGTGGGTGCAGTTAATGTCGGACGACGAAGAGACTGGGCCTGCGGAGTGATGTCTGGTTCCATGTTGGGGTCACTGGTTGCATACGACTGTCAGACACAGACCTGGGAGGAGTATTGTGAAGTGTTGGAACATTTTTTTGAGGCAAACCAGATAATGGAAGCGGGCGGCGAGCCATATTGCTGAGCTCGGTGGGCAGCAAGGCGTAGTCTGATGAGAAACTTATTGAGTCCTGATAAACCGGGGACAAATCGTTCACGGAGTTGACGAGCTTGCTTCAGTCACATTATAACCGAAGCCGAGTGCAATAGTCCAGAGGTTCAAGTTAAATTCAAGGACTAGAATGGCCAATGAAACGGTAACGGAGTATGTCGCAGTGCTGAGGGAGCTGGCAACATTGTAATTATGGGGACAGACTGACAGAAATGCTACGAGATAGGCTCGTATGTGGCATTGCAGATGACCGCATACGCAGATTGTTAGCGGAGCCGGAGTTGTCGTTTGAAAAGGCCTTGAAGTTGGCACAGGCTATAGAGACAGCGAATAAAGACATTCGTGATTTACAACCAAGAACCATTGAAGGGATGGGGAGCAGGAGTGCTACCCTCTGCCAGTGCATAAAGTGGTCATGGAGCATAAATCACAAGGGAAGTCTGGTCAGTATGCTTGTTACAGGTGTGGAGGTGAACATCTGTCACGGAACTGTCGTTTTTTAAGCGAAAAATGTCATGCTTGCAGAAAAAAGGGCCATGTGAAGAAAATGTGAACGCCCTCTCGGGACCAGCCGAGAAAGGGGGAGGAAAAGAGCAGTATAATGGACAGAAAGGGAAACCGAAAAATAAAATGGCAGTATGCACACCACATGCGTGAAGGTACAGATCAACAAACCAGGGCAGAAGGAGAAGTGTTTACTATGTTTAACATGAAAGAGGCCAGGTGGGAAAGAGTTGATCCCATTAAAACCCAGTTGGACTTAAATGGTAAAATGGTGCAGTTTGAAGTGGATACGGGGTGTAGTGTGACAGTTCTGTCAAAGGCTGAGTATGGGAAGTTATGGCCCAGGGAAGCTCGGCTGCAGGACTGTTCAGTGACTTTGAGAACATATACGGTGAAATAGTTCCCACAGTGGGATGGTGAAAGTGACTGTGAAATATAAAGACAAAGTCAAACAGTTGCCAGTCATGGTGGTAGCAGGTAAGGGACCAAACCTGTTAGGCCGGGCGTGGTTAAAGGAGCTGGACATGGGCTGTCTACAGCTCCATAAAGTAGAACAGCATGGGCTGACCTTGCAAGAGGTGCTGGAGAACAACAAAGAAGTTTTCAAAGAGGAACTGGGGACCTGGAGGGTCCACCAGCAAAATACACGTTAAAGAAAACGTAACGCCAAGATTTTACAAACCCCGACCCATACCATACACAATGAAGAAGAAAGTTGAGTTTGAGTTGGAGCGACTCACTAAGCAAGGTATAATTGAACCAGTAAAGTTTGCGGAATGGGCCGCACCAATTGTTCCCGTATTAAAGCCAGATGGTACTGTACGCATATGTGGTGACTACAAGTTAACAGTGAACCAAGTCTCGGCTGGAGCAGTATCCCTTGCCAAAGGTGGAGGATGTGTTTGAAAAGCTGTCGGGAGGTGAAAGGTTTAGTAAACTGGACCTCAGTCAGGCATATCAACAAGTAGTGCTGGAAGAAGGGTCAAAGTCATATGTCACCCTTAACACACACAAAGGTTTGTTCCAAGTCAATCGTTTACCTTTGGTGTTTCCTCTAGTCCAGCTATTTTCCAGAGAATAATGGAGGGACTGGTGGCAGGAATTCAAGGTGGCTGTGTATTTAGGCGACATCCTGTTGACGGTAGGAACATTCGAGCATCTGGAGACGCTGAACGAGGTGCTGAGACGACTGCGAGGCAGGTCTGAGGGTGAAGCGGAGTAAATGTGCTTTCATGGCAAAGGAAGCAGAGTTCCTGGGTTACAAGGTGGATGCATCGGGCCTACACCCCCTGCCAAACAAGGTGAAAGCCATTCAACAGGCACCCGCACCCACAAATGTTACAGAGCTGAAAGCCTATTTAGGCTTACTCAACTATTATAACAGGTTCCTGCCAAATCTGTCAACGCTGTTAGCTCCTTTACATAAGCTATTAAGGAAGGAGGCTCAGTGGTCGTGGCAAGAGGAACAGGACAGAGCGTTTGAACAGTCAAAGGAACTAATGCAGTCTTCAGAGGTTTTGGTGCACTACGATAGTCACAAGGACTTAATTTTGTCATGTGATGCCTCACCTTATGGGTTAGGGGCTGTGTTGGCACACCGGATGCCAGATGGACAAGAAAGACCCATTGGGTTCATGTCACGAACTTTAACACCAGCGGAGTCAAACTATTCCCAGCTAAATAAAGAGGGTTTGGCTGTAATGTTTGGAATTAAGCGGTTTCACAAATACCTCTATGGCAGGAAGTTTACTATTTGCACCGATCATAAGCCTTTGTTGTCACTGTTCAACGAGATGAAAGCAGTGCGCCAGATGGTTTCTCCCCGCATTCAGAGATGGGCTGTAACATTGAGAGCTTATGAATACGAGATTGTTTATAAGCCCGGGAAACACCATAGTAATGCGGATGCGCTGAGCCGTCTGCCGCTACCGGGGCATCTCCAGGAAAAGGAAGCGGAGGACCGAGTTTTGATGATGGAGGACATCACGTTGGTGTCTGCCAGGGAACTGAGTGAATGGACACGCAAAGACCCGATGCTAGCTAGAGTGTTTCAGTGGGTCCAGCAAGGCTGGCCAGTCCAACAAACT